>NC_139005.1:7758073-7891957 GCF_964374135.1 Grampus griseus | reverse complement strand
GCATGTTTTGCTTATGCAGAAAAATACACAATTAAGCAAAAAATGTACATCTCCAAGAAACAATTCATAACTTTAGACTTCAGATGTTTTGAAAGATGGTACTTTCTAATCTGCATCTATCATTGTATAACTTAAGTTTATTTCTCCTAATTCTTACTTTATTCAAGAGTAAAAATGACTGCGGTGTGATAGTCACATTGTCTATCTTAAGAGATAAATGAAGGGATTTCCTTACATTGACACACTGTATGGTGAAATGATGAAATAAAATCATATACCCCTCAGTTGTGTTATTAGTGCTTGAAATAATACAATGAATTTGCACAAGAAATACAATAAAATTAGGAAATTAAAAAAATTTTTTTTCTTAATCTTTATATTTCAAGTAGAGACAAAAATTTTATCAACAATATAAGTGGTTTCAAATGTATTTATATAATATTTATTATGAGATAAAATATACATGGATACATTTCACTGTCTTCTAGAGGTAGAGAAATGAGCATGATTTATTATAAGAGGTTTCATTTTTAGTCAGATGAGATTTGAATCTTTTCTAGGAAAACAGTTAAATAAGGTGTTTCTTACAAATACAGTAGTTTTGATTTTTTTTTAAATTTCCCTTTCCTTACACTCTAGAGGGTGACAAAAAAGAGATGGGGTGTGTGTGTGTGTGTTTATGTGTATGTGTGTGTATGCACACTCCAGTATACAAATGAGCATAAGTCTAAACTATGTATGGACACAGCAACACCCTTTGAGCCTACTAGGGTAATCTAGGTAGATACGAATTATTATCCTGTTTCTCTTCTAGTTTCAAATTTCACACCCTGAGACTTTACCTTTAGTGCAATTCAATAAAATGGGAATTAACTTGGTCAAATCTTAAGGTAAACTAAAAAAGAACAAAACCAAGCAGCATAGCACCAGAACTACCAGACACTTAACAAATTGGAGGAAAAAGCAGAGTCATTGTCTCACAAGCAGGTGCTAGTTGAGGGTCTGGGCCAGGAGAAAGATGGTAGGGAGTTTAGAAAGCCCTGGCTGGAAACAGTCAAACATATAAAATGAATCCCAATCCCTGCAGCCCCATGACACAAAAATTCATAAATTTACTTTTGCTTATGCAACTCTGGGCACCTTGCATTTTGAATAAAGTAAATGCATGACGTCACACTCAGCCATTCAACCTCATGCTCCAAAATTACTTCCTCTTATAATAAGGGAATAATCACATGACTCCTCGTTCCTTTTTTTTTTTTTTTTGCCCATTCTATTATGGAGTATAAATCACCATGAAAGTGCACTCATCATAGGAGAGGTCAGAACGTAAATGTTTAAAGCAACACTTTCTTCCTAAATTACTAGCAATTCCATCTCAAGACGTTTGAATTCAATGAAACTTTGTGGATAAGGCAACTGCGTAGGTCCTACTGTTTGTGTAGTCGGTCAGCACAGGTTTTGAATGTACTCAGAGAAACAGCTTTCTTCTTAAAAGTATGAACTAATTTTTATTTTCATACTCCTAAGATGGTTGTACGTGTTATTTCAGAGATGCAAAAAAAGCTACATCATTTTAAAACAAACAATAGAAATGAGTTAAAGTTATGAATCAAAGACGTTTAAGTGGTTGTTGAATAAACAATGGATGAGACTGAAATTTTACTCTATATTGAAGCTAAGTATTAGAATTATGGTTGCCTATTTTATCTCCAATCTCCTAAAGTGCAAAACATGAACGTAAGAAGCCTATTTAAGTGTCACTTCACCAGGTAAGAACATTGAATACGTATATTTTAGTCACGATTATGACCATTTCATTTTCACAAAAACACAGGGGTCTATATTTTATTGTTTAATAATGACCTATTTTTATTCATTGTAAAATTTCCTAAGAGTTTTATACGCTTTTTTCTGAAAACCTAAATTTTATGTTATTTGTGTAATTAGTTAAAGCACCTATTTCAGTTTTATAATGAGTATTTTAGAGTACAGGTAGTAACCAAATAACTTGTTCAGATTCCATCCAATGTCTACCAATCAAATTAAGTGTTCAGCTTAATTGTGAAGTATCTCTCAGTGTCTTCCAAAGCAAACACTGTGATACCTGGCTTGAGAAAATATTGATTCATCTCTACTCTCTAACTGAAATACATGGGAATTCTGACAACCTGGGGATAGAGACCCCAGCTCTTTATCAAAAATTTTGCTTCATTAGAAAGGAGACAACATCTGAATCTGTTCCCAGTAACTCTGGACCAGAACTGTGTCCCAGAGAAGGGAGAGACAACGTCAGAACGAAATGAAGAAAGAACTCATAATAAGATTAAAATTTGAGCATGGTCAAGTGGGATAAATAGACTTGGAAATATGGAAGTGTGGTTACTATAAAGTAAGAAAGAGTTAACAGAACTACCTCATATCAAAACCTAAATAAGACGAGAGAATTCAACAAGCGTATTTTCTCTTCTTACCCTTTTCTAAATAAAATATAATATTCATACTGAAAAGTAATAAAATCATAAAGTTTAATACTTATCAGAGGCAACACCCATGTAACTACCACCCCGGTCAAGAAATAGAACATTTCCAGGATGCTCAAGATTTTTCCTCATTTAACCTTCCAGTTCCTACCCTCTTCCTCCTTCCAGATATGACCACCATCTTGACCTCTAACACTGTAGTTTAGTTTTGGCTGTTTTTGAAACGTGTACTAGAATCATATAATATAAACTCGTTTGTGTCTAGTTTATTTTGCTCAAGTCCTTGTGAGAGTTATCCAAGGATTCCTCTCCATCTTATTTATAGTAACTAAGCTAGATGCAAATTACTGCTGTGGCCCATGGATGACACATTGGTTGACTTAAATCCGTGGGGACCCTACTTAGATACTGAGGTGGGGTCAACTTAACTCAAAACAAAATGGCAAGCAATGATTATATAATGGAAATTTTGAGACGCTGAACTTCTAGGATGAACTTTGGAAAGTAGTGACCCTTATCAATAATGTTTCGTGTTTGTTTTTGGTTTTGTTTTGCTATTTTCTCAAGATTGGTCTTTCTGAATGAGTCTCCCACTGACCTACATGTACAAGTTCACTTGGAAGCACAGTGAAAAGATGAGAATGATCTTCTTGTGTACCTATTGTCATCAATTAGAGTACATATTTAGGGGTGTTGCGTTCAGAAATCTTCAAGTCCAAATTCAGCAAGAAAGAATGTTATAATAGAGGCACAATGAGTTCTGTGAGCTTTGATTTGAAAACATTTAGCACATCCACCACCTCTGAATTTACTGCTTCTGATGTGGAAAGAACCTCTTGTTAGCGAATATAACAGAATTTGCTTTAGTGAAAGAACTAGCAGTGTAGCTGAGACATAAGAAGGACAGGAAAATGAGGATAGTTAGTGCTAATACCAAGGGAATAAATATACTGTCTTCTGTTAACCTCTCTTTTTTTCACTTTTTATTTTGAAATGAATATAGATTGATAGAAAGTTGTAAAAATATACAGTACAGGGAGATTCCTTGTAACATCTTACATAACTAGATCACAACATCAAAACCAAGGTATCAACATTAGTACAATCTATAGTCCTTATTCAGTTTTCACATGCATTTATTCACTTATGTGTGTGTATATATATATGTATATAGTTTTATGTAATTTTATCACATGTATAAATTCATGTAAACACCATCACATCTGTTTTTGTAGTCTAGAAAATAATTACCACCAATTATTTTGTTACTCTGAAGTAAGGTTGTTAAAGGCAAGATAAATAACGGAAACTTTACCTTTGTTTACTAATTTTCATTTTAATGAACTGGTTCAGTAGGGGAGAATTTTAACATTTATTTAGCACACATAACATGCTTATTGTAGTGCTGAGTGTGTATGTCTTTCCACCTTAGGATGACTATATATATATATTTTTAACATCTTTATTGGAGTATAATTGCTTTACAATGGTGTGTTAGTTCTGCTTTATAACAAAGTGAATCAGTTATACATATACATATGTTCCCATATCTCTTCCCTCTTGCGTCTCCCTCCCTCCCACCCTCCCTATCCAACCCCTCTAGGTGGTCACAAAGCACCGAGCTGATCTCCCTGTGCTATGCGACTGCTTCCCACTAGCTATCTATTTTACGTTTGGTAGTGTATATATGTCCGTGACACTCTCTCACTTTGTCACAGCTTACCCTTCCCTCTCCCCATATCCTCAAGTCCATTCTCTAGTAGGTCTGTGTCTTTATTCCCGTCTTGCCCCTAGATTCTTCATGACCATTTTTTCCCCTTAGATTCCATGTATATGTGTTAGCATACGGTATTTGTTTTTCTCTTTCTGACTTACTTCACTCTGTATGACAGACTCTAGGTCCATCCACCTCACTACAAATAACTCAATTTCGTTTCTTTTTATGGCTGAGTTATATTCCAAAGTATATATGTGCCACATCTTCTTTATCCATTCATCTGTTGATGGACACTTAGGTTGCTTCCATGAGGATGACTATATTTAATCCTAGTGAATTATTTTGTTTTTGTTTTTGTTTTGGCCACACAGCATGCAGGATCTTAGTTCCCCAACCAGGGATCAATCATGTGCCCCTGCAGTGGAAGCACAGAGTATTAACCACTGGACCACCAGGGAAGTCCCTCTAGTGAAGTATTTTGGTATTTTACTGTTTTACTGATGCAGAAATTTATTAATACACCAGAAATTCTCTGTGCAATACCTTCTTTAAAGTGAAGGTCACACAAGTATACCTAGCAATAGGAAATCATTTAAATTTCTCCCACCTCTGAATAATCTTGTCCTAGATCCTGACACCATTTAAAATTGAGTAGCTGGCCTCTTATTGGTCATTCATTTCCACTGATGAAAGTTTTCTAAGAATTAATTAGGGTTGTTCTTTAACAGGTCTTGCTCTGGCCTTCTCTAAGAAGTAGAGATGATCACCTTGTAGCTCCAATCAAGTGAGAAATATTTGCCGTTGGTGAGAATCTGATTTTCAGTTCTTGTTCAACATATTATTTTAATTTGACCTCTGACATGTTACCCAATATCTTTATAAAAACTGCACTGTTGTTTTTACAAGTATGGTATCACTTTACTGTTACAATTTTAACTGACAATTACAAATTCAATCATAGATATTGACCAGAGACATTACACAAGAAAGTGTTAATTTTCTTAACACTTAAAAGTGCCAAGAGTACTGTTTCCCCTCAAAAGAAATAAAAGGATAAACAAACAATAAAACCACAGCGGCAGTCAATTCTGCATCTGGTTTAGGAATCACTTACTCAGACTCAAGTGAAAGAAAGAAAACAATGTGAAATTTTGGGACCTATCTAGATCTTTCTTAGCACTCGACTCTGCCTAATAGCTATTTTATAAAGTGAGATGTCTACAGAGAGAAAGAAGCATTCAAATAATAGTGATCTAACAGGCAACATATATTTTGGATAAAACATTGGCATTCTCTGATTGTTTAGGGTTGGGAGAGGTTTATAAAACCAGAGTGAAGAGAACGTACAATTTGTTTCAAAATTTCTCAGTGTCGGCCCTTAACATACATCTCTTCTAACTGATGAGCCCCATCAGCTGAGGATTGAGCAAAGCGTAAACTTTTCACGGAAGAGCTGCAGAGAGCTTGCTCTGGCTGCAGCTGTGGCTTGGCTTCCCCCACGTAGCTGGAAACAGTGTCTCTGTGGTGAGCTGTTGGAGAGCCTCTGGGTTATCACTCAACACACCAAAGGTGACAAATTCGTCACTTTTAGAAATCTAAAGCACAAGTATTTTTTTACTAAGTGTCATTAAAATGGCACTGAGCCTCTTTTTGGGCCTTTAGGCAAAAATATCTACATTGAAAAGCTCTATAGTCAAAATCTGTTAATGAAAAAGGCATAGAGAAAAAGACAGGGGAAGTAAAAGGATTCTCTAAGAATAGTAAGAATCAGTACCCAAACAGGAGATTATTCAACTCGGTAAAACCCTGTCAGTTTCAAGAACGTACCTTTTGTTCATTTTCATTTTTTTTTTTGCTGTACGCGGGCCTCTCACCACTGCGGCCTCTCCCGTTGCGGAGCACAGGCTCCGGACGCACAAGCTCAGCGGCCATGGCTCACGGGCCCAGCCGCTCCGCTGCATGTGGGATCCCAGGGCACGAACCCGCGTGCCCTGCATTGGCAGGCGGACTCTCAACCACTGCGCCACCAGGGAAACCCCTCAAAAACGTACCTTTTTACTTTTGGGCTAAGCACTCATCCAGTGATGAGTGTCAATTTACACATTTCCAAGCTCCACTAGCCTGAAATGAAGCTGAGAAAAAAGATTCACATAAAGGATTATTGTTAAAATTTTATAATTCATTCTTTAATTCTTTAGTCGAGAGGTGGTCTATAATTTATTATATATATTATATTTAATAACTATCTGTAAAATAGTAAAATTATTTTGGGGTTTATGCCAGTTTTGTGTTAGATATTTTGCGTGATTTACCTTTATAATCTTCATTTACCCTATGTTATTAATAGCATTATTTCTTAAATTTCATAGTTGAAGCCACAGTTTTGTCAAAGAAATACGCTCCAAGTCAACTAGATAGCAATGGCTGAACTCTCACTAAGTTTTGTCAACCTGTAATAGATAAAAATGTGGAGAGTCGCTTAGCATAATTGTAAGAGAATATATGTGATTTTGCTTCAACTATCCTGGTAATTTTGAGTCTTTATTTGGTTTTAGATACATAAATAGCCACCGATGCATTGGATATTATTACATAGTAATTACATATATTTGCACATTTATGTACTATACATACTACATGCATAATTGACTATGAACTATCTGATTGTTCTTATGGAGGTGAAACCCAGATTTAGACAAATAATTAAACCAAGTTCTTACCATAATTTTGTACAACTTAAGGTCGTTTTTAAAGTCTTAGCAAGCTTTCAGTTATATGCTTTGTTTCCTAATTTCCCTGATTTCATGCCTTCTGTCTCCTAAGAAGCATAATTTAATTTTTAAAAATATCTGTCTGTATACACTAATATCTATTTGTGAATTTTATGATACTTTCATATATAAAATAATTCACTTGAAGAGGATATTGGCACCGAGCTGGGTGGTCGTTGTTAGAATTTATTTGGATTTGTTTGAAGTTAGATTTCATGGTGGAAACCTTACCTTTCCCTCCTTCTTCTATTTGTGTGTGCATGCGTGTTTATATGTGAGCATGTTTGTGGGTATGTATGTGGTAAGAGAGGTGAGAAATCTTTGACCAAAGAGATTAAGTGCAAAGATGGAAGTAATATTATAATTTGGCTGTGACACTTAAAGGATATTTGCTATTCACTACATATGAATATTATGTTTACAGTGTTCCAACAGGCACTAGGGGTAGAATGATACGAATATATATTACATCTTATTTTAAGATCTATGTCTACTGAAAAGGTTAGAAAATTATAGCACATTTTGTCAACAACATCAGAGAGGTGTGTATAAGAATTTAGGTACTATAAGTCTGCTACGTGACATAAAGTAGAAAATATAACATGTCTTGGTTGAGAAAAACTTTGTTATATTAAGGAATTTGATTGTATCCTGTTCCCTTAAGATAGTGGAGAATTTTTACATCATATATATGAAGTTTTGTAATTTACTTGTTTAATATGATTTTTTCCTGGTTATAGATTCCTTCAAGGGTTGAAAACTAGAAAAATAAAAGGAATAGAAATGGCCTGTATTCTGTTTACAGGCATACCTCCTATAATTTCACTTTGCTTTATTGCACTTCGCAGATACTGTGGGGTTTTTTGTTTTTTTGTTTTTTTTACAAATTTAAGGTTTGTAACCAGCTTCAACATTCCCTTAAATCAAACCCTAGTCCAGAGTAAGGCCCTAACTCTCTCCAGTTCTACGAAGGCTGAGAGAGGGAGGAAGCTGCAGAAGAAAATTTGAAGCTAGTGGAGATTAATTTATGAGGCTTAAGGAAAGAAGCTGTCGCTATAACATACAAGTGCCAAGTGAAGCAACAAGTGCTGATGTAGACGCTGAGGGAAGTTATCCAGAAGATCTAGCTAAGGTAATTAATAAGGTGGCTACACTCAACAACAGACTTTCAATGTAGATGAAACAGCCTTATATTGGAAAAAGATGCCATCTAGGACTTTCATAGCTGGAGAGACGTCAGTGCCTGGCTTCAAAACTTCAAAGGACAGGCTGACTCTCTTGTTAGGGGCTAATGCAGCTGGTGACTTGAAGCTGAAGCCAGTGCTCATTTATCATTCTGAAAATTCTAGGACCCTTCAGAATTATGCTAAATCTGCTCTGCCTGTGCTCTATAAATGGGACCAAAAAAGCCTGGATGACAGCACATCTGTTTACAACATGGTTTACTGAATATTTTAAGCCCACTGTTGAGACAACTGCTCAGAAAAAAAGGTTCCTTTCAAAATATTCCTGATCACTGACAATTCACCTGTCACCCAAGAGCGCTGAAGAAGATGCACAATGAGATTAACGTTGTTTTCATGCCTGAAAACGTAACACAACACAACATCCATTCTGCAGCCCAGGGTTCAAGGAGTAATTTTGACTTTCAAGTCTTATTGTTTAAGAAATATATTTCACGAGGCCTTGGCTGCCATAGACAGTGACTCCTCTGATGGAACTGAGCAAAGTAAATTAAAAACCTTCTGGAAAGGATTCACCATTCTAAATGGCATTAAGAACATTCATGACTAATGAGAAGAAATGAAAATATCAACATTAATAGGAGCTTGGAATAAAACGGTTTCCACCCTCGTGGATGATTTGGAGGTTCAAGACTTCAGTGGAGGAAGTAATGGCAGATGTGGTGGAAACAGCAAAAGAACTAGAATTAGAAATGGAGCCTGAAGATATGACTGAATTGCTGCAATCTCCTGTTAAAACTTGAATGGATAAGGAGTTGCTTCTTATGGATGAGCAAAGAAAGTGGTTTCTTGAGATGAAATCTACTCCTGGTGAAGATGCGGTGAAGATTGTTGAGATGACAACAAAGGATTTAGAATATTATAAAAACTTAGTTTATAAACCAGCTGCAGGTTTTGAGAAGACTGACTCCAATTTTGAAAGAAGTTCTACTGTGGGTAAAGTGCTATCAAGTAGCATTGCATGCTGCAGAGAAATTGTTTGTAAAAGGAAGAATCAATTGATGTGGCAAACTTCACTGCTGTCTTATTTTAAGAAACTGCCACGGTGACCCCAGCCTTCAGCAACCACGACTCTGATCAGTCAGCAGCTGTCAACATCGAGGCAAGACCCTCCAGCAGCTGAAAGATTATGACTCACTGGAAGCTCAGATGATGGTTAGCAATTTTTAGCAATAAAGTATTTTTTAATTAAGGTATATTCATTGTTGCTTTAGACATAATGCTATTGCACACTCAATAGACTACAGTATAGTGTCAACATAACTTTCATATGCACTGGAAAACCAAAAAATTCATGTGAATCACTTTATTTTGATATTTGCTTTATTGAGGTGGTCAGGACCTGCACTATCTCTGAGGTATGCCTCTACTTTCTCCCAGGTCCTTTAAGTGTAGTTAATTCTCTTTCTGTTCCCAGTAATTAACATGAGAAGAAAGTGAATGTTGGGTGTTGCTATTCCACTATGGAAAACTATGAGAAATTGATGAAAATGTGGAGGCATCCAAGAAAAGTATCACATCCTTGCTCTTTACTTGGTCCTGCCTTTAAAATAATGGCTAAATGTTTTGAAACTACCATTACTTAATCTGAGTGATTTTCACACTTCCTCTTCAACACTCTAGAGAGAACAGAATCATATTTTCTCTTGTATAAAAATCATAAGATTTTTATGGATACAAAGTAGGAACAGCTTTCATGAAAAAGTGAAACTGATATCTGAATGGGTTAAAAATCAACGTTGTAAAAATAAATCGCTATTTTAAAGATATTCTATTCTTAAATGATTAAGAGTTTACCCAACTATTACATTAACAAGCATCAACATTTGCTTTGAAAATCTTTCAAGCCAAAAGTGGTTTCTTGATTTAAGAAATGATTGCTGAATGCCTACTAATTGCCAAACACAAAAAGAAAACAAAAATCTTTGCAAGGTAGTATTTTAATTCTATCACAGGAGTCTAACAATAAGACCACTCACGTGTAGAAGAGTTTGTCAGACGGAGCAACATAAAACAAAGAAGGAGGATTTGAAAAGCTGTACAAGTATGAAGTATGATAAAATTTTGATTCAGACAGTGAGGCAAAGCCACACAGTGAAAGAGACAACAGACTTGAAAAACAGTGAATAAGCAAGTCGTGTAGCTTGGCATCCACAGTTGAGGTGCTAACATTCATCTGGCTCCTTTACTAAAATAGACCTCAGAATGTTACTAGGAAATGTATAATCCAAGCCTGGAAGTGCTTCCTTATTCTAAATCTAGCTGTCCCGGAAAGAATGGCCAAACTTCAGTCAAGAGTCCTGAATTATTTTGTTTTCCTTAGAGAATGTCAAGTTAATTTTTAGTTTGTTTCTAAAGCAGATGAATCCACTTTTAATCAGAAATATCCAACATCTGTACTCCAACTTTTTGACAGAAAATATAATCAACAACTTTCTGATGCTTTACTAGTAACAAAATGTCAGTTACAAAGAAAAAATAAAAAGAAATGATTGTGGAGGGGAATGTGGGCAACAATTAATATGTTTCTAAAATTTTGCCAATTTTTACTTTACATTAAGCTTAGCAGACAGACAAATATCCTTACAAGGCACAAAAATTAGTAGCCAGAGGATGGCAAGGTTTTACTTCGGAGTACTGCCTACAAGAGTAATAAAGGACTGATTAGGTCAGCCTAACCGAACCTGAAATACAAAAAAGGGAAAAGTTACTCACATGTTAACACCTACCTGCTTCCAGGGTTATATGCACATACTTCCAGCAGAGATCTGTCATGCCCCTCTGGAAATGTCAGACTATTTGTCCTTTGCCCTGATTGAAGAGCTCAGCAAGCACCTAGGATTCACTATTCTAGCACCAAAGAAAATTCCAGGAAATATAGGAGAGTGGCTGCGCATGAATAAGAAGTGGACCAGGGTCCCATAATTTCAGAGCTGGAATACAGTGCAAACATAGACAAGCATGAGCAAAAGTATGGTTAAGAATGGCCCTATTGGTGTGTATGAACACTAGATGCCGTCTTGGAAATACGAAAGTGTTTCCAAATTAATGTCTATACAATTGTGTACAGCAGTCATCCATCTCGGTGAGCTGTGCTTGGGAAATTTGCAGTGAGATGCAAGCAGTGTCTTTAGTGGCTGCCACTATTAAATTTATCTACATGCTGGCAGTGACAACAATGCAGTTAGTTCAGGTTACAACGACCAGCATAAGTGGAGTTACAGTGGCTCCTTTCTTATTAAAGACATAGGAGTCTTCAGTCAGGCACCAAGTAAAGTTCTGAAATAACCTTTCAGTGTCCTCTTGCTCTGTTTCCTTCCTGGAGGCATAACATGGTTTGAAAGGGACTAATCTGTCTTTTCGTGGACATGGTATTTGTTGGTTCTTCTGTTTCAATAGTTGAGATTTTAAGCAAATTTACTGTGTTGGATTTTTATATTTCAGTAGATCCTCTACTCCATGATTCTGTAGTCCCAAGATATAATTTCCATGATTATCCTGTCATTGACCATCCTGTTCCACTGAATGCTGATCATTGTTCCCCCAAAATAAGATGCTTCCCACTTCCAAAGTGGATGCAAAAAATACTTGTTCCACTTCCAAAAGAGTAGTTTCTGTCCCATGTTGGGCACTAATGGTCCAGTGATGAAATAAGACAAACACCACAAATGGCACATGATACAACTCAAAGGAACTCAGGGATCGTAGGATGCATGTGGCGCCCCAGACTCTGGTTATACAGTACAGAGACTCTGCTAGGCTCAACTGAAGCCACGGTAGCTAGTGCTACAGGAAAGGGATCCTAGTTTCATGTAGATTCATGGGAAAAATGCTAATGCGGAATCAGAAGACAAGACCTCCAAACACATTTAAATAACTAACCAGTATGTGATCCAAAAAAGGTCAATTTTCCAGGTTTCAGTTGCAGCAGTTCTAGAGTGAAAAGATTAGATTTAAGTCAGTGATTTTCATAATTTTATCTTTTAGAGCAGAACTTTTATATAAATAAAATTTTAAGTAGAGATGTAAACAAATGAACTGCACAGACTCCAGAACTATTATTACTGAGCCTAGGGGTACTTTCCCGTTTAACTTCCTCCACACTTGCCTTTGAAGATCTAAGGCTGATTTTTTAAAAAAATAGAAAGAGTTTATTTATATGATGAAACATCCATTCTAACATTCAAAATTTATGATTTTCAGTACTCACAATTTAGTAGATATGTTTGAGCTATCTTCTCATTTCCAGATTTTGTTTTTTTCCTGAACCAAACCAATCTCGTGAAAAAGTCCTTTTTGGTTGAATTAAATCCTACAGAGAATCAGAATTCATAACACTATGGATATCAGGTTTGGAGTATGTTTTACTATCTTTGCATCTCCTGCACCTAACATTGAAGGGCAACAGCAGATGTTCAACTTCAGTTTTCACACTTACTGACACATGACTAAGTTGATAACTGATTAATGTATGTGGCAGGTTGTTACAATATGAACTTCCCCCAAAGAATATCATCTTATTGTATTCATGCCCTTGTGTTGTCCCCTTCCACTTTGAATCTGAACTGACCTGTTACTTGCTTTAAACAATAGAATGTGGTAGATATGATGTTTCTCAAGTTCCCTAACCAAGTTAAGAGGCCTTGAGGCTCTTTCTGTCTTGTGAAGAACTAAGCCACCATGTAAAGCAGTCTGGACTATCATGCTAGAGAGGTCACATGGTAAGAGGGGCCATGGAAGGTGAATGACCATGAAGGGAAAAAAGTCTTTGAGAATAAAGACCAAAGAGAGGCAAGCCTCAGGCTTGCAGCCATCCCAGCTGGTGGGCAGACATATGACTGGTGACATCATGGATACGTCTGTCCAAATAGCAACCCCATGGATGACCCAGCCAACATCATATGGAACAGACACGAGAGCTATCTTGGCTGAGCCCTGCCCAAACAACCCACAGAAACATGGAAATAATAAAATCATTATTGCAGTAAGCCATTAAATTCTGAGACTATATGAGATAAGCATGTATGTTAAAAGGCTCTGGTCAAAGCAAAAAGCACTTATCTACTTGAAGTCTTTGCACTGTCTTGCTCCACTGTTTCCTCTAAGTGTTGAATATTGTTTCATTGCTTCATATACATAATTTTTACTCATGTTATCTAAAGCATTTTGAGAAATCTAACAAATTTTATCTAGTCAGAAAAGTTTCGTTTTATGTCAACTTTAATTAAAATTTTAGTACATTCTTCAGTTCTGGTCAAATCAAAAATGAAAATATATTCAAAAAGTACCATTACTAACATATTTAAACCTAATCAAATGTTAAATTTAAAGCAGGAGAAGTCATTGTTTGGAATCACTAACAGATCTAATCCATTAATCACATATTTTCTTTAACTTCTCTTCTTACCTAAATGTCTTCTTGATTGTTAATCTCCATCTTTTTTAGTCCTGCCTTTATGATTTCCCTTATGCTGTGTGATATTTCATCCTAATATGACCACTGTTGCATGCATATTTTCTTTTTTTTGTTTGCAATTTTATTTCATTCTATTTTCCTTTATTTTATTTTGTACAGATATAAATATTAAAGATATTTAAAAAATACAATCTAATAAATTTACTCTGAATTCTAATAGTAACTTCACACTTGTTTTAAATTATATTAAAACATTAACAATACATTAACATTAACAATAATGAAAAAGCATATATTAAGATTGCAGTTATGTTTAAAATATTAGCAACTTTCCAACAGTAAAATTTGACATCTAATTTTTTGAAATGGGAAAAATGCAAGGTGCATTTCTATTATTTTAGATTGTAATTTTTAGATTGTAATCCTCTCCCTCCATTGTTTTCAAATTTTACTGAAATTAAAAAGTAATTGAAAGGCACAGATAATCAATCAGGACGGCTTGCATGGTCAATATGTATATGTTTTTTATACAAGGAAAGAAATATCTTTTATGATAACATGTTAGTTCTGACTGGACCAACTATAGTTTCAGATAAATGATTTTCCTTCCCATTTGACCTGTTGTGTCAGTTATAATTAGTGACTCCAAGCTATTTCTGTTTTCATTTTTCTCCTTAAATACATTAAATGTGCATTAATATTTGATGTTACTGACATTTCCTCTAAATGGATTTTAACTTTATTAAAACAAATGTTTATTTATAAAACCATAATGTTCATTATAAAAGTATAGATAATGCTTAAAAATATTAAAAAACCGAAACAAACTAGAACCAAAGCCATTCTGATAATCTCCTGAAATAACACCTCAAATGGGGAATCATACTGTGTTTATTGTTGAGAATAGCTAGAGTTTGACAATATCCTATCAGTTTTCCATAACTTACAGAGTTGTAAAATAACTTGAAGACAGTGAAAGGCATATATGTATTTTTAAAATAAATACATTATGTTAACAAATGTGTTTATTTTTGTCCCTTTAAGATGTCAAATGCATATGTATGACAGTAGAAAGTTGAGTGATGTGTGCTCGTGAGTTCCTCTGGTCTTATAAAATGCTTTGTATAATAGACATTTGCTAATTATCTACCTAGTAGTTTTCTCTGGGTAATAGAAATTAGTTACTCTGGCTAAAAGTTATAATTAATATGCATGGTTAAAACTCTACGAGAAACAGTGATGAGGAAATGTAACAGTGATGGGGAAAATTTTTAATTTTCCAAAGATGAAGAACAGGTTTTTCCTAAATTAGTGATGTTCAAATATATTAAGTCTCTGAACCTCAATACACTCGTAAATTATCTCCTGTGGTGGTTACTTAAAGGAGTATTTCTAATCACTTCTGATATCAAAAGTTCATTGCCAATTTCTGTCTAAGGCATCACTATTAATGGTGATAAAAATTCACAGATGCTGGAAATCACACACTTCTGTAGAAAAGATGTTTCCCATTAGTGCAGAAAAATACCAATATGGACTCTATTTGCTAAAAGAACTATTGGAATGAATGTTTCTGAGATTTTGTGTGCTTATTGTACCATGTAACGGGAAGGGAAAAATGCTCTATTATTTGCATAATATTTTTTGCAAACTTTCCCTGAGAAGTATGTGTTGAGCCTAATTTTCTCAGTAATTTGCATTCATGCATGTATGTATTTATGTAACAAACTCCAACAAATACTTACTATGAGCCATGCCTCCTCTAAGTATTTTATAAATAATAATGTTTAATAACTGTACTGATCTCAGACATACCCTTCCAGTCCCCCAGTGCCTCTTTCATCTAATTTCAAAACTGCAGCCTATACTGCATATACATCTTGGTCTCTCCCAGGTTTTTAATCATTTAAAAAAACCATTGAAGTTCATTATATGAATAAAACTGAGCATAAACAGTTATGGCAGTCCCAGGATCTAAAAAACAACAAACACACAAAATGACAAAGTGTGTTCAAATTAAGAAATTGCTGTAACCTCCTCTGTGTGACAAATTGAATTTCTATTAATCTAGTTCCAAGAGTGCAGAAAAAGTGGATAAAGGAGGAAAATTCATGTGCATATTATTGAACTCTGACTCTAAAATAGTGTCTGTCTTGTCTTTATCTGTGTCAGGACTGCCAGAAAAAAGTAGCATGAGAACAAAGGTTTTACCTGTCTTGTTTACTTCTGTATCTACAGCTCTTAGAACAACACCTTGTCTGATTTGTAAAATAATTACTTGTTTCATGAATGAATGTCTGAATATATAAATGGAATCAGGCAATAAGTAGATTTATAAAAAATTGAATGTCTCTTAACAACTAACTGAGGTGAGAATCAACACACCTGCCTCAGGAGCATGAAAATTGTGGCATCAGTGGGATAATCTAATGAGAATAAGGCACACGGAGAATCTAGAAAAATAGCAGCACAGAGCTAAATGAGATGACAATACAAATATAGACTGTTTTGCATTGAAAACCAATTTCTAATTGATTCTCATCAGATGATTCTCCTCTGCCCTTTTTCAACCTGCTAAATACGAGACGTCAAAAGTCAGTGGCTTCCAGCGTCTGATTCTGTTTCTTGTTAGATTTGAAAACTTGAGTAGGTTACAGAACCCCTTTAATATTCATTACCATCATCTGAAAAGGTAAAACGCAATTAAATAATTTATTAGAAATGAAGTGTCGATTCTGAAATGGCCCTGCCCCCTTGGTCAGACCTCAGTCATCAGCTCAATGCGCTCTATGTGTATAGAGGTGTACTGTACAGTACAGAATATTTCCAACCGCAGATTTGCTGATTCTCGAAATAACACAACACCTACACTAGCCTCGATATGACCATACAATCTTTGAGATGAGGTGAGTGGATTTTGGGCAGAGGAGATAGCATGTCTGTTAAAAAAAACAAACAAAGACAAGAAGCTACTACCAAAAAAATAATGGGAATTGAAGCAGTTCACCTGGTCAAGGAACAGAAGATAAAGCTTAAGGAGGAGAAGGAACCAAAAGTGAGGTTTACAAGTGTGGATGTGGTGATCGTAATCACTTTAACTGCATGGTTATCATTCAGACAAACATGATCACAGGAAATGGCACTAAATTCAGAATCATAACAGCATCTACCCACTGTGAGAGGAGGAGGGAAGAGGAAAGAGGCAAACACAAAGAAAAATAACACAAGGGTCATAAAGCATCGATGAGACTGTAAATACTAGAGTAGTATTTTACATGATGTCTTTTTTTTAACCTGAATTTTCTTCTGATAGAGTGCTTAGAGGTGGATATTTTGTAGATGGAAATAATGAGTAAGTGAGGACACAAAAGACAACCCCTAAGCTGCGATGGAGAAAGGTGTTAAAAAATACCATACAAACATTATTGGGGGTCCTGCTTATATACAATCTTGCAAAAGGAACTGTTTCTCCCTAAGTTCCTCCCTGAACCAGTGCCATGACAGAACAGTGATTGGAACAGAAAGTCTTCAAGACAGCCAATTCACATGAGAGGAAAAGAAAGCAGGAATGTGGCAAAAATAGTTCCAGAAAAAAAGGGGAATCAGACAGTCATGATTTTAGTGAGTGTTTTAAAAGAAGCAAGCTATTCTTAGCAATCAGTAGCAAGACTGTACTGTACTTAAATGTCAATTTTAGCAGGAACACGATCTAAAGTAAAAACAACTTATTTTACAAATAATAGAAGGTGTTTTTAAAAATAAGGCAATGCTCTTCTAATGCAGGTGAACATGAGAGATTACTAGTACGGTTAAGCAGGTGACACCAATAGAGCCGAGAGAGAGGGAGAGGGAGAGTGAGAGAGAGAGGAGAGAGGAATCGAGAAATCAAGAAATCAAGCAGAATACATCAGAGATTGTTCTTTCATAAAGTGTTTTCTCGGCATTTCTTTAAAGAGTTAGAACAGAAAATTAAATGGTGTGTAAGACACAAATATAGTCCCTAATTTTGTATCCAAAATCCTTGGGAAAAATGTATTTTACGAGTCACAATTTTGTACTTTAAAATATAATATGTGCATATACATATGTAAATTAACAGTACCAATGGAATTTGGTGGTTCACCCTATAACCAAGCACATCAATATTTCCTCAGCAAAATGCATAAAACAAAAACCATAATTAGCTTCATTCAAGTTTTGGAACCAAACTTCCAAAAATATTTTGCTTTATAGATACTTTGGTTTTCAGCATTGTGGATAAGTGGATAACTGATTAGCGACGTGTATCTCCCATGTCAGTATAGCGATTAAATTATATTCAGTTCTTTCTTCAAAAACCTTTTTTCTAAACTCCCTTCCCTTCTTACTGAACCTTTCTACACATGGTTCCATATTGATAATTTATTGGACTGATCCTACCCATATGTTACAGTAAAGAAGCTGACATATAGATTAGACAAGATAGGTTCAATGAATCTCTTCATAAAATACTGTGTTAGCAAGTCATACTTGCAATCGGGTATGAGAGGTATCTCTCCCAAAATACTGTGCTTCTGTGTCCTTGGGGGACCTCGTTTCTTCCACCCTGTGTCCGTCACTATCCTTTTCGTCCTCCTCGACCTTCCCCTGCTCTGCTCCTGTCTCAGGTGCTGATTCCTGCAAAATACATTTCACAGTTTCCAGGACCAACCAGTTTCCAGTCAGGTTCAGTCAATGGGAGCAACTGGCTTGACATTTGGAAAGTGAGAAGTGGGGAGAAGGCTGGTGTTTTTGCTTTTCTCTACTTGCTTCAGGCTGCATCTCCTGCCATGGCTACACAAGCCATGTGGGTTTAACTTCTGCCAATCAGCAACAGCTGCCCCTTCCCAGCTCCCAGCACACACCATCCACTGTGGTCCCCGTTCTTGCCAAGTGGTTTCGGGGAACCCACCTGCTCCCTCAGTTCCCCCAGCCCTAGGAATGGTCCCAGCTTTCTGTTTTTCTCATCTCTGGGCTGTCTCTTTTCTCCTGTTTGTCTTTTCAGCTCTACAACTGCTTTGTAAATATTTCTCTGTATTAAATTCCCTCCATTTAATGACCTGGCATGGGCTTTGTTTATCTGCCTGGACCCTCACCAGTGTTGCAAGGCATGCAACGTGTTCCCAGTGACACTTTCAGTACTCTGTCACCAGAGGCTATGATTCTAACATCTTTCTTCATAACACCCCTTTCACATCCATTTCCATGCTTCTTTGCTGCATTCTGTGCCCCTGGTATTAGGTGGTGGACATTGGGGGCACTCTGGACTTGGGGTTTGCTTTCTGCATTTATTTGTTTTCAGTTTTATGTTTATCTTAGTTTAGTTTTCAGTGATTGTTTTCATTTGTGGGTTTGTTTATTGGTTTGGTTGCTCTCTTCCTTTTTTTTTCTCTTTTTGTGAGTGTGTGTTTCTTTGTGTGATTTTGTCTGTTTAATTTTGCTTTTACCATCTGTTTTGGGGTTCTGTCTGATCCTTCTTTTTTTTTTCTTCCTTTTCTTCCAAGCCATGATGTAGGCAGGGTCTTGGTGCTCCAGACGGGTGGCAGGCCTGAGCCTCCGAGGTAGGAAAGCTGAGTCCAGGACGATGGACCACCAGAGAGCTCCTGGCCCCATGTAATATTAAATGGTGAGAGCTCTCCAGAGATCTCCAACTCAACACTAATACACAGCTCCACCTAATGGCCAGCAACCTCCAGTGCTAGACACCCCATGCCAGACAACTAGCAAGACAGGAACACAACCTCACCCATTATCAGAGAGGCTGCGTAAAGTCATACTAAGTTCACAGACACCCTAAAACACACCACCAGACGTGGCCTGCCCACAAGAGGGACAAGATCGAGCCCCACACACCAGAACACAGGCACTAGTCCCCTCCACCAAGAAGCCTACACAAGCCACTGAACCAACCTCACCCACTGGGGGCAAACACCAAAAACAACAGGAACTACAAACCTGCAGACTGCAAAAAGGAGACCCAAGACACAGTAAGTTATACAAAATGAGAAGACAGAGAAATACGCAGCAGATAAAGCAGCAAGGTAAAAACCCACCAGACCAAACAAATGAAGAGGAAATAGGCAGTCTACTGGAAAAAGAATTCAGAGTAATGATAGTAAACATGATCCAAAATCTTGGAAACAGAATGGAGAAAATACAAGAAATGTTTAACAAGGATCTAGAAGAACTATAGAGCGAACAAACAATGATGAACAGCACAGTAAATGAAATTAAAAATTCTTTAGAAGGAATCAATAGCAGAATAACTGAGGCAGAAGAATGGATAAGTGACCTGGAAGATAAAATAGTGGAAAAAACTACTGCAAAAAAGAATAAAGAAAAAAGAATGAAAAGAACTGAGGACAGTCTCAGAGACCTCTGAGAAAACATTAAATGCACCAACATTCGAATTATAGGGGTCCCAGAAGAAGAAGAGAGAAAGAAACGGTCTGAGAAAATATTTGAAGAGATTATAGTCAAAAACTTCCCTAACATGGGAAAGGAAACAGTCAGTTAAGTCCAGGTAGCGCAGAGAGTCCCATACAAGGAGAAACATGCCAAGACACATATTAATCAAACTATAAAAAATTAAACACAAAAGAAAAAATATTAAAAGCAGCAAGGGAAAAGCAACAAATGACATACGAGGGAATCCCCATAAGGTTAACAGCTGATCTTTCAGCAGAAACTCTGCAAGCCAGAAGGGAGTGGCAGGACATATTTAACGTGATGAAAGAGAAAAACCAAGAACCAAGATTACTCTACCCAGCAAGGATCTCATTCAGATTTGACAGAGAAATTAAAACCTTTACAGACAAGCAAAAGTTAAGAGAATTCAGCATCAGCGAACCAGCTTTACAACAAATGCTGAAGGAACTTCTCTAGGCAGGAAACACCCGAGAAGAAAAGGACCTAAAAATACAAACACAAAACAATCAAGAAAATGGTAACAGGAACATACATATCGATAATTACCTTAAATGAAAATGGATTAAATGCTCAAAGCAAAATACACAGACTGGCTGAATGGATATGAAAACTAGACCCTTATATATGCTGTCTACAACAGATGCACTTCAGACCCAGGGACACATACAGACTGAAAGTGAGGGGATGGAAAAAATATTCCATGCAAATGGAAATCAAAAGAAAGCTGGAGTAGCAATACTCATATCGGACAAAATAGACTTTAAAATAAAGACTATTACAAGAGACAAAGAAGGACACTAGGTAATGATCAAAGGATCAATGCAAGAAGAAGATATAACAATTGTAAATATTTATGCACCCAACATAGCAGCACCTCAATACATAAGGCAAACGCTAACAGCCATAAAAGGGGAAATCGACAGTAACACAATCATAGTAGGGGACTTTAGCACCCCACTTTCACCAATGGACAGATCATCCAAAATGAAAATAAATAAGGAAACACAGGCTTTAAATGACACATTAGACCAGAAGGACTTAGTTGATATTTTTAGGACATTCTATCCAAATACGACAGAATACAGTTTCTTCTCAAGTGCACATGGAACATTCTCCAGGATAGATCATATCCTGGGTCACAAATGAAGCCTTGGTAAATTTAAGAAAACTGAAATCATATCAAGTATCTTTTCCGACCACAAGGCTATGAGACTAGATATCAGTTACAGGAAAAAATCTGTAAAAAATACAAACACATGGAGGCTAAACAATATGCTACTACATAACCAAGAGATCACTGAAGAAATCAAAGCAGAAATCAAAAAATTCTTAGAAACAAATGACAATGAAAACACGACGACCCAAAACCTATGGGATGCAGCAAAAGCAGTTCTAAGAGGGAAGTTTATACCAATACAATCCTACCTCAAGAAACAAGAAACATCTCAAATAAACAACCTAACCTTACACCTAAAGCAATTAGAGAAAGAAGAACAAAAGAAATCCCAAAGTTAGCGGAAGGAAAGAAATCATAAAGACCAGATCAGAAATAAATGAAAAAGAAATGAAGGAAACAATAGGAAAGATCAATAAACCTAAAAGCTGGTTCTTTGAGAAGATAAACAAAATTGATAAACCATTAGCCAGACTCATCAAGAAAAGAAGGCAGAAGACTTAAATCATCAGAATTAGAAAGGAAAAAGGAGAAGTAACAACTGACACTACAGAAATACAAAGGATCATGAGAGATTACTACAAGCAACTATATGACAATAAAATGGGTCACCTGGAAGAAATGGACTAATTTTTAGAAAAGTAAAATGGGTCACCTGGAAGAAATGGACTAATTCTTAGAAAAGCACAACCTTCCGAGACTGAACCAGGAGGAAACAGAAAATATAAAGAGACTAATCACAAGCACTGAAATTGAAACTGTGATTAAAAATCTTCCAACAAACAAAAGACCAAGACCAGATGGCTTCACAGGCGAATTCTATCAAACATTTAGAGAAGAGCTAACACCCATCCTTCTCAAACTTCTAAAATATAGCAGAGGGAGAAACACTCCCAAACTCATTCTACGAGGCCACCATCACCCTGATACAAACACCAGACAAACATGTCACATAAAAAGAAAACTACAGGCCAATACCAATGATGAAAATAGATGCAGAAAACCTCAACAAAATACTAGCAGACAGAATCCAACAGCACGTTAAAAGGATCATACAACATGATCAAGTGGGGTTTATCCCAGGAATGCAAGGATTCTTCAATATCTTTCTTCAAAGCTTTCAACAAAATTCATTACCCATTTATGATAAAAACTCTCCAGAAAGTGGGCATAGAGGGAACCTACTTCAACATAATAAAGGCCATAAATGACAAACCCACAGCCAACATTGTTCTCAATGGTGAAAAACTGAAACCTCTAAGATCAGGGACAGGACAATGGTGCCCACTCTAACCACTATTATTCAACATAATTTTGGAAGTTTTAGCCAGAGTAATCAGAGAAGAAAAAGAAAGAAAAAGAATCCAAATCAGAAAAGAAGAAGTAAAACTGTCACTGTTTGCAGATTACATGATACTATACACAGAGAATCCCAAAGATGCTACCAGAAAACTACTAGAGCTAATCAGTGAATTTGGTAAAGTAGCAGGATACAAAGTTAATGCACAGAAATCTCTTGCATTCTTATTCACTAACAATGAAAAATCTGAAAGAGAAGTTAAGGAAGCACTCCCATTTATTATTGCAACAAAAAGAATAAAATACCTAGGAATAAACCTACCTAAGGAGAAAAAAAGACCTCTATGCAGAAAACTATAAGACACTGATGAAAGAAATCAAAGAGTATACAAACAGATGGGGAGATATACCACGTTCTTGGAGTCGAAGAATCAACATTATGAAAATGACTATACCACCCAAAGCAATCACAGATTGAATGCAATTCCTATCAAACTACCAATGGCATTTTTCACAGAACTAGAAAAAAATTTTTACAATTTGTATGGAAACACAATAGACCCTGAATAGCCAAAGCAATCTTGAGAAAGAAAAACGGAGCTGGAGGAATCAGGCTCCCTGACTTCTAACTATACTACAAAACTACAGTAATCAAGACAGTATGGTACTGGCACAAAAACAGAAATATAGATCAATGGTACAGGATAGAAAGCCCAGAGGTAAACCCATGCACATATGGTCACCTAATTTACAACAAAGGAGGCAAGAACATAGAATGGAGAAAAGACAGCCTCTTCAATAAGTGGAGCTGGGAAATCTGGACAGCTACATGTAAAAGAATGAAATTAGAATACTCCCTAACCCCATACACAAAAATAAACTCAAAATGGATTAAAGACCTAAATGTAAGGCCAGACACTATAAAACTCTTAGAGGAAAACATAGGCAGAATACTCTGTGATATAAATCACAGCAATGTCCTTTTTGACCCACCTCCTAGAGTAATGGAAATAAAAACAAAGATAAACAAATGGGACCTAATGAAACTTAAAGGCTTTGCACAGCAAAGGAAACGATAAATAAGACAAAAAGATAACCCTAAGAATGAGAGAAAATATTTGCATACAAAGCAACCTACAAAGGATTAATCTCTAAAATATACAACCAACACATGCAACTCAGTATCAAAAAAACAAACAGCCCAATCCAAAAATGGACAGAAGACCTAAATAGACATTTCTCCAAAGAAGATATACAGAGTGCCAGCAAACACATGAATGAATGCTCAACATCACTAATTATTAGAGAAATGCAAATCAAAACTACAATGAGGTATCAACACACACCGTTCAGAATGGCCATCATCAAAAAATCTACAAACCAAAAATGCTGGAGAGTGTGTGGAAAAATGGACGCTCTTGCACTGTTAGTGTGAATGTAAATTGATACAGCCACTATGGATAACAGTATGGAGGTTCCTTAAAAAACCAAAAATAGAACTACCATACAACCAGCAATCCCACTACTGTGCATATCCCCTGAGAAAACCATAATTCAAAAGGGACCTGCACCACAATGTTCATTGCAGCTCTATTTACAATAGCCAGGACATGGAAGCAACCTAAGTGTCCTTCAGCAGATGAATGGATAAAGGAGATGTGGCACATATACACAGTGGAATATTACTCAGCCATAAAAAGAAATGAAATTGAGTTATTTGTACTGAGGTGGATGGACCTAGAGTCTGTCATACAGAGTAAAGTAAGTCAGAAAGAGAAAAACAAATACCATATGCTAACACATATGTATGGAATTTTCAAAAAGCTTCTGATGAACCTAGGGACAGGACAGGAATAATGACACAGATGTAGAGAATGCACTTGAGGACACGGAGGGGTGTTAGGGTAAGCTGGGATGAAGTGAGAGAGTAGCATTGACATGTATACACTACCAAATATAAAAGAGATAGCTAGTGGGAAGCAGCTGCGTAGCACAAGGAGATCAGCTCGGTGCTTTGTGACCACCTAGAGGGGTGGGATAGGGAGGGTGGGAGAGAGACACAAGAGGGAGGGGTATGGGGATGTATGTATACATATAGCTTATTCACTTTATTATACAGCAGAAACTAACACAACGTTGTTAAGCAATTATTCTCCAATAAAGATGTAAAAAATAAAAAAATAAAAGTGACTATTAATTAGGAAGTCAAATAATGACATCTGTTTATTTTTTTCTTTTCCCCTTCCACCCTCCATTCCTTAACTCAATGAACATATTTTAGAGTTCTCAATGTGCCATACAAGTTTGAGAATCAGTAGTGGAAATCCAGAAAAATGTATCTCAGTCTCAAGGGGTCCTTTAATTTGAGACAGAAGATCAGAAGCAAATTCATCTTTGGAACATTAAATATCTTAAAAATATTTATGAGGATAACGTTTATACTTTCTATTAACTTTCTTCATTCCACTGAATTTCTTTTTGAATGTCATTAAGGCACAAATCTCTTAACTTTTATTTTCTCCTTATTCATCACCACTGACATGACTTAGTCACATAAACTTAGACCTTATAGTGAGTCTCATGTATGATTGCATTGTCACTAGCTGCTCATTTTCCAGTGTGTATACCTAATTAACTTGCACTCAGCTGAATTAAATTCCATCTTCTCTCTTTCTGCGTTCAGGTTGCATATATCTGATGTAGGGATTCAAAGTGCCTGGTGCTAATTTGCATCAGGATCTCAAATCTCACTACGATTCTTAGTGGCCTTTAACAAATTTATTTTACTTATTCTTTGTATTTTTTAAAGTATAATTGATTTACAACGTTATATTAGTTTTAGGTGTATAGCATAGTGATTCAGTGTTTTTACCGATTATACTCCTTTGAAAGTTATTATAAGATAATGACTATACAATATATCCTTATGCTATACAATGTATCCTTATTGTTTATCTATTTTATACAGAGTAGTTTGTGTCTCTTAATCCCATACATCTAATTTGCCCTTCTTCCTTGCCTCTTCCCTTTGGTAGCCACTAGTTTGTTTTTTATATCTGTGAGTCTGTTTCTGTATTGCATATATGTTCATTTGTATTATTTTTTAGATTACACATATAAGTAATATAATAAAGTATATTACTCTGACTTACTTCTCTAAGCATATTCTCTATGTCCATCCACATTGCTGTAAATGACAGAATTTCATTCTTTTATACAACTCAATATCAAAAAAAAAAAACCCAGTCAAAAAATAAGCAGAAGACCTAAATAGACACTTCTCCAAAAAAGACATACAGATGTCTAACAGGCCAATGAAAAGGTGCTCAACATCACTAATTATTAGAGAAATGAAAATTAAAACAACAATGAGATACCACCTCACATCTGTCAGAATGGCCATCATCAACACGTCTACAAATAACAAATGTTGGAGAGGATGTGGAGAAAAGAGAACCCTTGTACACTGTTGGTGGGAAAGTAAATTGGTGCAACCACTGTGGAAAACAATATGGAGGTTCCTCAGAAAACTAAAAATAGAACTACTATATGATGCAGCAATTCCACTCCTGGGTATATATGTGGAAAAAAACAAAAACACTAATTTGGAAAGATACATGCACCCCAATGTTCATAGCAGCACTGTTTACAAGAGCCAAGACATGGAAGCAACCTACGTGTCCATCAACAGATGAGTGGATAAAGAAGTGTATATATATATCAAACTCTAGATCAAGAATTATAATTATGTCTAGTATGTGGGAAAATATTCATGCTCCTAACTGGTTTCTCAGTAGCTACAATTTTTTTGGTTGTTTTTAATTTTTTTTGGCTGCATGGTGTGGCATGTGGAATTCCCTGATGAGGGATCGAACCTGTGCCCTCTGCATTGGGAGCGCAGAGTCATAACCACTGGACCACCAGGGAAGTCATTCAGTCTGCTACATTTAATGCAAACATGTTTTAAAAACTAATTGTTACATCAATGATAGCTTTGACATTTTTGGTAAAGCCATGATTGACATTACATTGAAGTTTTTAAAATATTATTATATCAAAATATATTATTTTCATTTAAAAAACCACTCTTCTCTGCTTTGTGTCACATGTATCTGATCTATTTATTGTCTGCTATTGATATGTGGGTTAACTAACTCACTAAAACTCTTGCTGGTTGTAAGGAAAATTGATATTTTAATATATAATGGCTTTTAGAAGTGAGTTGAGATAGTGAATTTGTAGAGAATCTTTATTTTTTCAAAGTATGTTTATTTTCTAAATCTGGCAACCCTCACTACATTCTTAGGATAAGGGTAAACTTAAACAAAATCAGCTTCCCCTAAATTACTAAAAGGAAAATTTCCTTCTTGAAATAGCACTCCTGAAGCCAGGCTTCTTGTGGATTTCCAGGCAGTATTAACACCACCTCTTTGGTTAAAAAGATCACCAAGCCAAGATTTTATTTTTTGTGTTTTTTCCAGCTTATTGGATATAACTGATATATAATATTGTGTAAGCTTAAGGTGTACAACATAATCACTTGATATATGTATATATTGCAAATTGATTAACATAATAAACTTTAACATCAATTACCTTACATAGTTACCATTTTCCCCTTGTGATTAGAACTTTTAAGATCTACTCTCTTAGTAACTTTCAAATATACAATACAGTACTGTTAACTATAGTTATTATACTGTACATTACCTCCCCATAATTTATCTTATAACTGGAAGTTTGTACCCTTTGACCTCCTTTATGTACTTCCCCCATTCACCTCACCCAGCCTCTGGCAACCACAAATCTTGTCTCTATTTCTATGAGGTTTTTTTGTTTTGTTTTGTTTTAGATTCACATATAAGGGAGATCATACAGCATTTGTCTTACTCTGTCTGATTTATTTAACTTAGCATAACACCCTCAAATTTCATCCTTTTTACCACTTTGACAGGATTTCCTTCTTTTTATGGCTGAATAGTATTTCATTGTGTGTGTGTGTGTATATATACGTATGTGATATCTATAACACATTTTCTTTATCCATTTATTTGTCAGTGGACATTTAGGTTGTTTCATGTCTTGGCTGTTATAAATAGTGCTGCAAAGAACATGGAGGTGCAGATATCTCTTTAGGATAGTAATTTTGGTAGTTTAATTTTTGATTTTTAGGAACTCTATACTGTTTTCCATAGTGTTTATGCCAACTTACATTTCCAACAACAGTGCACAAGTGTTCCTTTTCTCCACATTCTTGCCATTTGTTATCTTTTGTCTTTTTGATTATAGCCATTTTAACAGGTGTGAGGTGATATCTCATTGCGATTTTGATTTACATTTCCCGAATAATTAGTGGTATTGAGCAAATTTTCATGTACCTGTTGACCATTTGAATATATTCTTTGAGAAAATATCTATTCAGGTCCTTTGGCATTATTTAATTGAATTATTTGTGGGGTTTGGAGTGGTTTTTTGTTTGTTTTGTTTTGCTATTGAGTTGTATGAATTCTTTATCTATTTTAATAGCAACCCCTTGTTAGATGTGTTCTGTAAATATTTTCTCTCCATTCAGTAGATTGGCTTTTCATTTTGTTGATCATTTCTTTTGGTGTGCAGAAGCTTTTGGCTTGATGCAATCCCACTTTGCTTTTGTTGCTTGTGCTTTTGTTGTTATGTCCAAAAAACTTTGCCGAGACACATGTAAAGAAGACTTTTCCCTATGTTTACTTCCAGGAGTTTTGATTTCAGGTCTTATATTTAAGTTTTTAACTCATTTTGAGTTAATATTTGTGAGTAGTTAAGATAAAGGTCTACCTTCATCCTTTTGCATGTGAATATCCAATTTTCCAAGCACTGTTTATTGAAGAGACTGTCATTTCTCCATTGAGTGTTTTTGTCTCCCTCGTCAAATATTAATTGGCCACATATGCAAAGGTGTATCTCTGGACTGTCCATTCTGTTCCATTGGTCTATGTGTCTGCTTTTATGCCAGTACCATGCTGTTTTGATTACTATAGCTTTCTGATATAGTTTCAAATCAGGAAGTATGGCTTTGGGTAGCATGGACATTTTAACAATATTAATTCTTCCAATCCATGAACATGAGATATATTTCCATTTATTTGCATATTTTTCAGTTTCTTTCATCTTATAGTTTTCAGAATAGAGAGCTTTCACCTTGATTAAATTTATTTCTAAGTATTTTATTGTTTTTGATGCTATTGTAAATAGGATTGTTGTCTTTATTTTTCAGATCATTTGTTTTTAGTGTATAGAAATGCTACTAATTTTATGTTAATTTTGTATACTGCAACTTTACTAAATTCATTAATTAGATCTAACACATTTTTGATTGAGTCTTTAACATTTTCTTTATGTAAAATCATGTCATCTGCAAACAGAGAAAATTTTACTTCTGCTTTCCAATTCTGATGCCTTTTATATCTTTTTCTTGCCTGGTTGCTTTAGCTTGGACTTTCAGTACTATGTCGAATAGGAGTAGTAAGAGTGAGCACCCTTGTTTTGTTCCTCAGGTTAGAAGAAAAGTTTTCAACGTTTCACCACTGAGTATGATGTGGGCTTGTCATATAAAGCCTTGATTATATTGAGGTATGTTCCTTCTATACATAAATTGTTAAGAGTTTTTATCATGAATGGATGCTGAATTTTGTCAAATGCCTTTTCTGCATCTATTGAGATTATCATAAGATTGTTTTTTCATTCTCTTAATGGGATTTATCACATCTTTTGTGGTCAGAATGTAGCCATTCCTTTTACCCTTCAAATGTGGTCCTTCTTGGTCTCTGTAGGGGAGCTTCATCCTCACTCTCATGTTCTAGGATTTTCACAACAGTGTCTTGTCTGTGGATAGTTGCTAGATGTCTTCTTTGAGGGTGACTGGAATCAGGAATGACCTATGTTTCCATCTTGGTGACATCACTCCTCCAAGGTTTTATTTTAAATGTGTTCAAAATTACTAATGTTTCTTGGTCACCTAGCAAAAGAAAATGTAAATATTCTCTAGGGCAACTCTTTTGTTCCAGGTTTAATAAGCTCTCATAAATAAATTAATGAGAAAGATGAAAATCTGAGTCAGAAACAAACAAACTAAAAAACTAAGCACACAAGTAAACAAGAAACCTTAGAAAGAACCAGCAGGAATAAAAATGACAGCAGAAGATATTCACAAAATTATTACTGCAATAATCAGATATGCATAAATTAGCTACATTTACTGTGTTGAAAGTAATATAAGACAAATTGTGCAATGTGTTTAGAGAACAAGAAACTTTAAAAATGACCAAGCAGATTTGAAAAAGCACTAAATAGAATTACTAATAAAATAAAGTAAAATAAATATTGGATAGGTTTACCATCTACTTTGACACAGATGAAGAGAAAGTTAATGAATTGGAAGATATTTCTGAAGCACTGTTTAAAATATAGCACACAGAGACAAAAAGATAGAAATTATGAAAAATAAATTAAACATAAAGCAACTTAAATAAACGTGTTTAGAAAGCAGCATTTCAGAAAGAGTGAAGAGGAAAAGTGTCTTCTGTAAAATTAACAGCAAAGGCTTTTTCAAAGCAGTGATAATGAGACAACAACCTACAGATTTATGAAGTCTAATTAACATTAACAGGATAAAAGAGAGAAAAATAGTTCACAAAAATCACATTATAATAAAAAACTGAAGAAGACCAAGAACAATGATACATTTCCAAAAGCAGCACTAGGAAAAAGGCTTTGAATGTGTTTTGTTTGTTGCCCCTTCTGTATATACATATTATTTATCCTTGCTACATTTTGAAGTTATATTAAAAAGTTATATTAAAATTATGATTACGAAATTATTGAAAATTATGAAATGAAATATTTTCATAATTTTCATAATGAAAATTATGAAATTATGTTGAATTGAAACTTTCATTATTATCAAGAAACCCACCTTAAATACTACATTTTGCATTAAAGTGTATTTTGTCAGATATCAAGAGCTATAACTGCTTTAATTTGATGAGTGTTTGCATTGTATATATTTTTATCTTTTATTTTCAACCGTTGTGCACCCTTATCTACTAGATATGACTTTTGTAAATAACACAAAACATTAAAAATTTTTTAAAATCCTGTGATAATTTTTATCTTTTTACCAGAGCATTTACAGCACCCACATCTACTGTTGATACATTTTATTTTTTATCAATATCATAATTTTGTGCTTTCTGTTTGTCCTGTCTACTCTAGGCTTTTTCCCCCTCTCCTTTCTACCTTCTTTGGGTTTATTAATTTTTCTCAGTTTATGTTTTCCTCTATAATTTTTGAAGATATACTTTCTTTCCATCTTTTTAGCATTTACTTGAATTTAAATTATTAATGTCTGTAAATGATCATTGTCTTTACCCTCTTCCAAAACAATGCAAGACCCAAGAATACTTATGGTCTCCCAGTCAAATTATATTCTTTTGCTATGAAGTTTATTTCTATTGATCAAAGGTGAGAGCAGAGGCCCCTGTGGTCATTGTGGTATGTATATCTGAGAGCACACATTAGGCTGAGGATGAAATTTATGTGCACACTTTAATGCACATAAATTTCATCCTTTCAATGATAAAAAACATATGTTCATTAAAAACAGCAACACAAAAATGGAAAACTACATACGTAAAATAAAAATTTACCAAGTTAGTCACTTAAATATTATTATATTGCAATCTTAAATTACCAGGTTAAACACATATTATTATACTGTAAGCACACGGATAACAACAGATATTTTTCTACCAAATATAGTATAAAATCATATTTTGCAATAATTTGAATATTATCCCACTTAATATATCACGGAACATTATTCACATCAATACTTGCAGAACTGTCTCATCTATACTTAATGACTGTGAAAGTTTTTTTGTAGACATACATTATAAATTATCTCATTATTTAATTTATTGATAGTTAAATTGTTCCTTTTACTTTTTTAAACAAAACAGCCATTGGTCACTTGAGAAACTAAGAAAAGTTATGAATAATTATTTCAACAGACGTATTGCAGGAACAGAGTTGTATGTCATTTTCATTTTCTCTAGTATACCTTCTAATAATGGGCATGAATATTTATAACCACAAAAAAAGATATTTCTAAAAATCAGTATTTGTTACATTTTATTTAAATACAATACATCATTTATTTACATAACAGTGTTTTAGTCTTCATTGTTCATTCACTGTTTCTGAAAAATAACAAGGCAGAGAAGAAATCATTATGGAGAATGTAATTTTAAACTTTATCTTTGGAAATAAAAAAGCGCTTCATTATACATGGAAGAATAACAAATTTAATCTATAGGGGCTGAATTACATTGCCTTTTATTTTCTTAAGTGTAAAAAATACTTTACATATTAAATTTAGAGTAAACATCCTGTCTGATGTTGCAGTATGAAGAGATCTGTTTCCTTGATCCTGTTTCATTCTAACCCTCTGCTCATCATCTGATCCATGCAGCCTAAGTTCAGCTATGGGACCAGAGACACCGGCACCATCCAGACCCTGTACTGATCAACCTTCGCCAGAGGAATTGCATGAAATAAATAGAGGTACTGCTGCTATTGCTAAGAAATCCCTTTATTTAATGAGAAAATAATATAAATAACAAAGTCCATAGCTAGGTACTTTTAGAGGAAGAGTTAAAAATCTTTTGCCTTTATTTGAATTTAAAATTTTCCGGTTTAAGGGGATTTAAATTTGAATCATTGTTTGTTAAGTGAACATTTACAATGGAGTTAGAGTTAATATTACTTGGAAAAATGTTATTGACTTTGTGGCTGTGAATTCTGCTTCATTTGCACTGAAGAAGTACATGCAATATGTTGCTAAGAAAATTTATCTACCTAGCAAGAATTAGATGATTTTTTTTCTCATGCTTCTTTCATTAAGATTAAATTCAACTATAAGAAGGAACAATTGTAGACATTTACATTACAGGTATTTAAATTAATTTTTAAATTTCTACTCTTGCTTCTGCAACCAGTTTTACTCCTGACGATATTTTCCATTCTATTCTTACAATTACTATTCTACACTACTACTATGACCACTTTTACAATAATAACACTTATTGCATGTTTATTGCTCCAAGTGCTATGCTGTTGACTTTATATACATTAACTTAATCTCCACAATAGATCTATAAATAAATACTATTGTTATTCCTATTTATAGATACGAAACTAAGGATTAAAGAAGAAAAAAGCGTCACATTTCACAAAGCAACTACCTAATTGAGCCAATTTTAAAACTTTCTTATAAGCCTGAAATGGGGGCAATTTTTGTTTATGATTTCTAACATGCTTTTAATTGTATGTCTATATATCATAAAAGAATGTATATATATATACATGTGTATATATAAATTATAATTATTTATCACATGCATTTTTCTAATATATTTTCTAGACTCTTGTGATGAAAGTATAACATACTCAGAACTCAAAATTCATGGTTCTTCAAATATTCGGAAGAGAAAAATAACTAGGATTTTAAGAACAAAAGGTAAAAACACTCAGAACTCTAGATTCCCTTTTTTGCCTTAATATTTTAATGAACTAGTCATGAGAACAAATATTTGCGGACTAATCTCTGAATTGGATTTATCTCTCATACAAAGTCTTTTAAACTGGTCATAATGACTTAAAGTGCTGTGTTAAGAGCAAATGAGAATGAACAATGAACTACTGACAATTTTGTTTGAACAATCAACAATGGCTTAAAATGATGTACCATAGCCATAGAATCAAGAATGTTTCATAGATACTTTTTGGTTTTGATATTTTAGCTTTGCAAAAGGTAAGTGCTCCTTTAATCCTGCAGTTTTTCTAAAAACAAAATGGAGCTGGTGAGGTATGTCATAATAACTAGACTTTTATCAAAACTGTCACAGAGTGTCTGTCAGGGCCAACAGCTAACATAGGAGTTTTATCCTTTTTTTGTTGTTGTTATTTTTTATTTATTTTTGGCTGCGTTGGGTCTTCGTTGCTGCGCCCGCGCTTTCTCTAGTTGCTGCGAGCGGGGGGCTACTCTTCGTTGCAGTGCTCTGGCTTCTCATTGCAGTGGCTTCTCTTGTTGCGGAGCACAGGCTCTAGGTGCGCGGGTTTCAGTAGTTGCAGCATGCGGGCTCAGTAGTTGTGGCTCGCGGGCTCTAGAGTGCAGGCTCAGTAATTGTGGTGCACGAGCTTAGTTGCTCCGTGGCATGTGGGATCTTCCCAGACCAGGGCTCAAACCCGTGTCCCCTGTGTTGGCAGGCGGATTCTTAACCACTGCGCCACCAGGGAAGCCCAGAAGTTTTATTTTTAACCTAGTTCTGCTACAAAGATGGAAGAAATATTTTTTAATTAAAGGAGGGTGATGAATTAAATCCCTAGTAGGATTTCTGAAGTGCTCTTTTTAATTATAAAATTTCTTTAATAGAGCAACTTGTTAGTTCAACAACATTCCTACATAAAATATTCATATTTTCCCTGGCTATATCCAAATTTTCAAGTAATTTTTAGAGTTTTCCTAACAGACTGGGGAATACCAACAATGCAGTACTCCCATGGGTTTAGATTTCATTCCAATTTAACGGGTTGAATATTCCTAACCAAAATTCCTTCTAATCCCAACTCCTCAGTCTTGTTTCCATTGATCATCATAGTGAATCACCTTTCTCTCTTTGGGCAGAGTCTCCATGGTGCCTTGCTGCAGTGATATTTGCCTTGCTTTATTTAATTGTTCTGGTACTAGCTGCATTTATGATAGCTAAGGGTAAGTATTTTTCAGTTTTTCATTAACTTGTTTAAAATTACTAGAATAGGATTTTTAAAGCATTTAAAATTAATTCTAAGGATTTCCTAAAGTTATTTTTCTCATTTGTTATTTTAATTATATAAAAGTTATTTTAGCAATTCAATTTTTGAATTATCAGCAATAGCATAGGCCCAGGTGATCTTATCAAAGATGTCAGTGGGTAGCTAAGAGTTTTGATAAAAATGAAAAATAATAGCAGCATTCTATATGTTACCATATTGTTACTGACCTTAGATTTACCAGCTGTGAGATGTAATAATACTTGAAAATATTTATAGAATTTATTGGTTGGGCAGTTCAAAATTAAGGACATCAAGCAAAGGTCATTTGAAAGAAAGAATCTAATAGAAGAGATAAATGATGGTGGACAGAGATTCATCAAAAAATGAAAAAAATTATCAGGATATTGGACTAAGCCTATACACTGCTTGAATTCAGTTATGTCTTTTTTTTTTTTTTTTTTGGTACGCGGGCCTCTCCCTGCTGCGGCCTCTCCCATTGCGGAGCACAGGCTCCGGACGCGCAGGCTCAGCGGCCATGGCTCACGGGCCCAGCCGCTCCGCGGTATGTGGGATCTTCCCGGACCGAGGCACGAACCTGTGTCCCCTGCATCGGCAGGCGGACTCCCAACCACTGCGCCACCAGGGAAGCCCCAGTTATGTCTTAATGTTATAAAATATATGTAGCTTTTTATAAAAAAAAAAAAAGACTCATAACCAGTACTATCAGCAAACCAGAAACGTGAAAATTCCTTCAAATATCAAAAGTAAGGTAATTTATGTTTACAAAGCAGAAAAAACAACAGTTCCAAACATATGAAGGATAAATTTATTCAAAAGGCATAAGTAGATCTAAATCAATGAGAATGTAGCATAATGTATAATTTTTAGTGATAAGCATAAAAACCTTGTTTAAATGTATGATTTCTTACAAAGACATATATGATGATAAAGAGACTCAAGACAATGTAGGGAAATTGAATAAATATGACTGTATTCTATAGATAAATAAATGAATATCTATTTGGATGCACAACGATGGTAATTTTTAAGAATGAATTTGAAAATATCTTAATAACAAAAATTGACTCCTAGACAAACTAGTTAGTAGCTGGCAAAAGATGGAAGATTCCCATCCAGATTCATAAGGTAAGCATAGCATTATTCAAATTATTTTCACACACAGGAAAATATTTTGGAACAGCATCCGTTACAAACATAGAAGCAAAAATCCTACATAAAAAAGTGAACATAATACACTACTGTACTGAAATAATACTACATGATGACCAAATTTTGGTTAAAGTCAGGGATGGATCTGTACATTTACCAAGAGATTTGTCAATATAGAAGAGAAAGGAAATAACTACAAGTAGAAGGAAACATTGAACTTGATTAAGGGTATTTATAAGAACTTTCACCAAATATTATGTTTCATAGTAAAAAAATTAGAATCATTTTCAACAGAATCATGAAGACAAAGACGACTGATATAATTGCTATCATTCCTTTGGCTGTCCAGGGCAAAGAAATCAGTAACGCAGGAAAACCTTTTTAGACACAAATATTTTAAATTAATTACTGAAATTGTATGTCGATGATGTGCTTTGTTACCCAGATATACCAAGAAAATCTACTGAAAAAAAGCAATCATAATAAGAACACTTCAATAATGAAGCTCAATACAAAGTTAACAGACTTTCATTTTATACAATCTAGAGCTAACGTCCAATATCCAGGTCCACATTTTGAGCCTCTCACTTGACATTTCTTCTTTGATATCTTGAAAAACACCTCGCCCACAATATTTTTAAATAGACTGTCTTCCCAGCCCTGATCCTTACCAGCATCAAGAAAAAAAAGCAGATACTTTAATACTGTTGTCTCTCTTGGCCCCTGATGTGCAGTGAGATGAACCTAGGAATCCTCTGTGCTATCTAACTGCCACTGATTATTCCACTGATTATTTCACTGATTATTTAGTGAATTAGTACACTTCTCTACAGTTGCATTACTACCCATCTAATCTAGGACAATTCTTTCTCTCTGTCCCTCTCTCTCTCAGTCTATGCTATAAGCCTCCTAGTGATCTAACTACAATCCACTCTTGACCTCTTCCATTCAATTTCCAGAGTAACCTCTTCAAAATATAAATTTTGTAAACTCACCATACTTAGCTTATTAATACTTTAAATTCAATATAAATTTTAAAATCCTTAACATGGTTTATAAGGTCATTCCTTACTTGGTCCATGGCTCTCTACACCAGCTAGCATCACATACTTTTTCGCTCACTAGGCTCCAGTCACAGTTGTCTTTTAGTCCACTGAATGACTCATGGTTAGACTTACCATGTAGCATCATAAAAGCAAGGATAATTTTAAGGATGAGAGTAGATGATGTCGATAATTACTCTGGGACAACAAGCATAAATCAGGACTTCTCTGGGTAGATTGATTATGATTTATAACTTTATCCGTAATCCTTCTTGCTACAAAGCATATACATAGACTATTTTTTTACCTAAAGCATCCTTTCTTCTACTTTTCTTCTAGGTAACTAAATCCTAGAGTAATCATTTAACACTATTCTCTTATAATTAGGCCAAATTTCTCCATTACAATATCTTATGTACGACTCATTTGTAGCATCTTTCACAGTCTCACCTGTGTAATTATTTGTGTGGTTATGTATTTAATGTCTGCCTCTCCCACTAGCATGTTAGCTTAGTTAGAAAGAACCTATGTATGTATTTGCTCTACATTTTAACCTTTGCTTTTGAAAACTATGTTGTCACATTAGAGGTACTTAGTGAACTTTTTTATTAAATAAATTAATACACCTAGTAATGTACATGGCTTACATGAAAGAGATTGTAATACTTTATTAAAAGATATAAAGAAGGACATTTAATGAATTGAGTATATATTAAATGTACCTTGATGGGAAGACTAATCCTGTGTAGATGATTATACTATTCTAGATTCATCTAAGATTTATGTGATTCCAATACATGTGTATTTTCATAAGTACGTTAATTATAATTTAGACACAGAAGTAAAAAATTATAAGATTAACAAAATATGTATTGAAATATATTAAAAAAGAGAGGTAGCAATCTAGCCTTTCCAGGTACCAAAATAGTCTACAAAGCTACAGGTAATTTAACATTATAGTACTGGTATAAAATAAATATATCAAAATAAGAGAAAACGGCCTGATCATAAAACCATATGAATGTCTGTATCCATGGTGTATATATATTTAGTTGTTTTGTTTTGTTTTGTTTTTTAATCTATGTCCTGGCTTGAGTGATCTTCAATCCTTACTATATATTTGCCTTTCCTGTTGGGATTTTCCCTTTAATATGGACTCTTACTCTTTTTTTCATTTAGAGAAGACCCTTTAACATTTCTTTTAGGGTAGGTTTAGTATTGCTGAATTCTTTTAGTTTTTGCTGTCTAAGACATTCTTTATCTCTCTTTCTCTTCTAAATGATAATCTGGCTGGATATAGTAGCCTAGGTTGCAGGGTTTCCCTTTCAGAACTTTGAATATGTCATGCCATTCCCTTCTGGCCTGCAAAGTTTCTGCAGAGAAATCAGCTGATAGTCTCATGGAGGTTCTCTTGTGACTGACTCTTTTTTGTCTCTTGCTGCCTTTAGAATCCTGTCTTTATCTTTAAATTTCACCATTTTAATTGTGACATGTCTTGGTGTAGGTCTGTTTGGTTTCATCTGGTTTGGGACTGTCTGTTCTTCCTGTACCTGGATCTCTGTTTCCTTCCTTACGTTTGGGAAATTTTCAGCCATACTTTCTTCAAATACATTTTTGATTTCCTTTTCTCTCTCTTCTCTTTCTGGAACCCTTATTACGTGTAGTTGGCACACTTTCTATTATCCCACAGATCTTGCATGTTGCTTTATTCTTTTTAATTTGTCTTTCTGTCTGCTCTTCTAATTGGGTGATTTCCATTATTCTAAATTCCAAATCACTTATGCATTCTTCTATGTCATTTAGTCTGCTATTCATTGCTTCTAGAGTGCTTTTTATCTCAGAAATTGAATTATCTAGTTTTGACTGGGACTTCTTTATAGTTTCGAGTTTCTTGTTAAAATGGTCTATGATCAGTTCTCTTCCCTAATTCAGTTAGAATTTTTATTACTAACGTTTTGAGTTCATTGTCTGGTAGACTGATTATCTCTATTTCATTATTTAATTTTCAGGGGTTTGCTCTTCCTCTTTCAATTGAGAGTATTTCCTTTGCCTTTCCACTTTACGTAACTTTCTCTGTCTTTATGAGTTCAGGTGAAACAGTTACCCAGTGTGTTCTCGAAGGGTTGTTCTTATGTGGGAGCACCCCTGTGTAGACGGTATGTGTATGACGCCTTTGGTGGGAAGACTGGATTGATGTGGTTGCCAGTCACATCTTCCTCAGGGTGTGCTGGCCACTATCACCTTGGCGGGGGGTGTGGTGGTGGTGATGGAGGAGCTAAAGCCTGCTCAGGGTGCGAGGTGGGACTTCCTCTCTGCTCAGTGGCCATAGTTGCTCTGTTGGGGCAGGGTCTCTTTCCAAGTTGCTAGAGCAGACGTTGTGAGGGTCAGGCTTGAGCTGGCTCTGTTTCCTTTGTGTGTTTTTCCTTCTCCCTACCCTGGAGACTTTGCCCCAAATGAGGGGAATGCTGAAGTAAGTGCGGCTTGTGCAATGACAGAAGTCTGATGTGCTGCCTGTGTAGGCATCTGTGGCCCCTCTCACACACAGCCCAAAGTTATACCTTTTCCCCTGTTGTGGTCATCCCAGATCTAGTGCTAGGCTGTGACATGGAGTAGGTGGGGACAGAGTGTTTTCTTGGCTGGGACTGGGGAGTGTGGCATGGTGGGTTGTGGGAATTCAAGCAGCCATGCTGCTGTCAGATGTCTGGGCTGCTTCTGGGGTGCTGTTTGCCCACTGTTGGACCACACCCTGGGCCTTGGGTTGCCCCTGTGTCCCTCCATCAAGCCTTTCCCAGGTTCTGGATGCCCTAGATCCAGTGTCAAGCTGTGGCATGGAGTGAATGGGGCCAGGGCATTCATTTGGCTTGGGTTTGGGCGCACAGTGAGGTAGCAGCTGCTGGGGAAGACCTCTGTCCGCCTGTCTGGTGGCAAGCAGCATCCAGGCACTCTGCACGAGTGTAGTCTAGGCTCCTCCAGCCCCTCTGTCTGCCCCAGAGCTTCTCCAAACAGCCAAGGGGGCTTGTCTCTTCCATGTAGGAGCCCAGGACTGGGACGCTCAGGCTGTGGGTCAACCCTCTCACATCCCAGGGTGAGTGTCCACCCGTGAAATCCCCCTTTTCTTCTTAGTCCCTTCCCAGGGATACAGGTTCTGATCCAGGTTTTTTTTTTCCGGTCTTACCCAATTGTGTATCATTCTTACAGTCTTGGTTGTATAGGAGTACTTCTGCCAGTTTCCAGTTAGTTTTCCATGAGAATTATTCCACATGTAGATGTATTATTGATGTGTTTGTTGGGAGAGGTGAGGTCCATGATCTCTTACTCTGCCATCTTTTTTTTTTTTTGCGGTACACGGGCCTCTCACTGTTGTGGCCTCTCCCGTTGTGGAGCACAGGCTCCGGACATGCAGGCTCAGCGGCCATGGCTCACAGGCCCAGCCGCTCCGTGGCATGTGGGATCCTCCCGGACCGGGGCACGAACCCGTGTCCCCTGCATCGGCAGGCAGACTCTCAACCACTGCGCCACCAGGGAAGCCATCTGCCATCTTGATCCTCCCTTCTAGTACATTTATTCTTATGAGTCCAGCAATGCATTTGGGACTCAAGCTGGAATAATATGGTCCAGAGAACTTAAAGTCTTGGTCATATGAGTCTGCACTTGACCGATTGAAACTTTATGTCCAGCAACAAGTTATATGATTTTGTAGTTGGACTGGGATCAGATCTTTAAAAAATAGGGATGCAGAAAGATTTTCTTTACAATTTATGTGAAGTCTCCAAAATATCTTAGAAGTAACCATAGACCATTCAGACTAAATAAAATAAACTTGAGCTAGGAACATTCCATTCACTCTATTTCAAATTCAAGTTGTGTCACCTGGAGTGCCAGAGTCTCCAAAACAAAACAAAATACATCATGATGTGGGTTAAAGGTTTCATATTTGAAAATAGTCAGAAATACAGCTGTTAAGAAAATGGCACAATTTTATAATTTTTTTATTTTAATGAGCTTGAATTTAATATATAAATAATTGATAGTCTCACGATATTGAAAGGGTAATATCAGTAAAGCTGTGCAATGGGGTTATTAATTCTAGAGGCATTTTGAGAAAAGTAGTGGAAAGTGAGAACTAGTGAAGAGAGTTTATAGAATATTATAAAAGTTCCACATAAAAATAATGAAAATCTGAATAGGGAAAAGGTGATGGAACTGTGAAGAAGGAAATAGATATATGAGGCATTGTAGCGATAGAATAAATAGTACTTTGTGACTGAGTGGATATGTGTTATGTGAAAGGCATTTGCTTCAAAGATAGGTTTGGTCATTATGTCCTGACTGTCTGGGTATATTAACTGCTTAGAATAGCATCAGTCAGATGTGCAAACTTTCAATGATTAAAGCACCAGTAATTACCTCATAAATATCTGTCATAAGTAAAAAGTTTTATACTTTAATGTCAGTTATTTACAAGTGGTAATTTCCAATTTATTCTGCAGTTAATAGTAAAAAATGAATGGATAAATTGTACTTACGTTTAAAATTTTTTTCTATCTTATTTGCATTCTTGAGTGTTTAAAAGTGATGTCTTAAAATGTATTTTCTTTTGTAAATTTTATAAATTTCAGTTTATTGTCTAGAAGAACTTCTGAATACATGGGAAACCAACCATCAAAATGAGACTTCACCTTGCAAAATAATATAAAACAGAGGTACGAATTAGATTGCAATGAGAACCTTGATTTCAGTGTAAGAGGTTTAAATTTAGATGTATATATACAATTAATAAATATAAGATCAGAGTTAGTAACTGTGGTGCGCTTATCAGAAAAATTCTTATATATCATGGACTTCTCTTGAAGTTAAGAAGGATAATTGAAAACAATAATACAAAAATTATAATACACAGAGCTAACATGGGTGACAAAGTTATCCTCACGGATGTACCTTTTGTTGTCAAGGTCCTTCTCTGAAGAAAACTGTTACTTTATTTCTGCTGAAAATAAAGTCTTGGCAGCAAGGAAATTGTTCTGAAGCACTGAGCTCCAGTCTTATCAAGACAAATAACAAGGAAGAATTGGAAATGTATGGCATTCCTTCCTACATTTTCTTATACAGAAGATAATTACAGAGACATTTTAACATCCTGTGTTCATTCAAGCCTGCTAAACTCAACATATTATAATAATTGGAGATCTCTGAACCAAACCCAAAATATCAAAATATGGGCTTAAATGGTTAAGTGATTTGTAAATGCAAATGTATTTGCATATAGAAGTAAATGCTAATATATTAAAATCTCAGACCTTGGCAAATAAATGGGAGGAAACCACATAGAACATGCAAACTGAAGAGCATTTAGTCACAATTAGCACTTAAAAAATACCTAACATTTATTGATTGCTTCTAATATTCCCGATACTACTTCAGTGTATCATATATTAGATCATGTACTGCCCCAATAATTCCTACAAAACAGTACTATTATTGTGATTGTCTTATTAATAAAGAAACTGAGCCCCAGAAAGAATGAGAAATTGTTCCAAAATTGTATGGCTAGTAAGAATTAGAAACATGATTTAAGTCAAATAGTTTTACTCTAGAGATCATGCGTGTAACTATTATGCTATGCTGATCTCGGAATAACAAATCATATCAAATCAAGTTGTAAGAATATTGCTTCCTTAGAAATAGTCAGGGCTGGGCTTCCCTGGTGGCGCAGTGGTTGAGAGTCCGCCTGCCGATGCAGGGCACACGGGTTCGTGCCTTGGCCCGGGAAGATCCCACATGCCGCGGAGCGGCTGGGCTCGTGAGCCATGGCCACTGAGCCTGCGCGTCCGGAGGCTGTGCTCCGCAGCGGGAGAGGCCACAACAGTGAGAGGCCCGCGTACCGCAAAAAAAAAAAAAAAAAAAAAAGAAAAGAAATAGTCAGGGCTACAGATTTACATCCCCCCACGCCCCGGGTATATCTTTCAGAGAGGAACAAACGAGAAAAATAACTTTCAAGAATGAAATATTATAATAGCTCTTCACAGAGAGTATTTTATACTAATTATTCTCTGGAATACGGAAAAAAGAGATTAATAGAAGTGATGTTTTTCACCTGAGTAGACTCCAGCAAGCTTAAAGAACATAGGTCTCCTTTCATTTTAGTTCTCTTCTACTATGTGATTGTATATTTTTTCTTTTTTTTATCGCATTCAAGTTCTGTTATTACATTTAATAAAGACTTCAATCCATATCAGTGATGATAAATTGATGGCATATATCCTGACAATTTCCATATGGTGCTCTTGGAAGACATACCTCATAATTACAACATTCTTCCTTGCTAAGGCTGGCCTCCACTCTGAATAATTTTCAGCAAGAATATCTGAAAGTCTTTCCCAGCTGCTCCCATCTCATCTACATACCATGCTTCAAATTAAACTTGTATATACAGATCATTGGTGAACTCTTTCAGGAAAAGCAAATAAAAATGTATATGCAAAGTAGTGTATTTGCTAAGACAATGTCTCCTAATGATCTATTACCTCAAAATTTGCTTTCGTAAATCACAGTTTACCCATAACTCATAGTGAAATAGATAATATCTGTGAATGTTCCAAAGCTGATAGAAGACATCAAACTACATATTGACAAAGTATTAGGAACACCAGTAGGGTGAACAAAATAAAAACAAAGTTATATATATCATGTTTAATTGCTGAAAACCAAAGATAAATGAAAGCTGAAAGACAGGCAGTAAAATACAGAATTTACTTTTAAAGAAGAAATTGCTGGGACTTCCCTGGCGATCCAGTGGTTAAGACTCTGAGTTCCCAGTGCAGGGGGCGTGGTTTCAATCCCTGGTCAGGGAACTAAGTTCCTACATGCCGCATGGCGTGGCCAAAAAGAAGAAAAAAAATAAAATAATAAAGAAGTAATTGACAGCTAATCTATAAAAAGAAAAAGAAAACATAGAAGCCATATAATTACTGAAAGACAATTGTCATACTAAAACTCTATCCCCAGAGGAAAGAGAATTATATGAGAATCATATGAGGATATAATTATATTCCATAGGTGAAATAAAGATAATTTAAGATAGGTAGAGAAAAAAATCGTTAACTTAGGTCTGCACAAAGGATATACTATAATGTTCTTTGGATGTAAGAAAATAATCCCAAATGGAACCGCTAAGATTCAGGATAAAGTGCACTGAAATAGGTAAATGCGGGTGTAAATCTAAATGAATAGTGATTATATAAAACCATAATATTAGTGTCTGTGGTTTAAAATTGCATAAGCTTCAAGTACACTGTAAGTGTTGCAATTAAATTAAAAGGGGCATAAGTGGAGTTAAAAGGATCTAAGGCTATTAAAATATACAAGAAGAGGTAAAGCAACTATTTATCTTGGACATTACAAAGTCAAGAATGCATGTTGAAATTTTCAGAATAATCATTAAAATAATAAAATATTAAGTAAGTATGAAGATAATGAAGGAGTTATCTCAGTTAATAGAATGATAATAATTTAATGGGATAATTCTTTTTTAAAAAGATGTTTTTGATGTGGACCATTTTTAAAGTCTTCTTTTTTAAAATTAATTAATTAATCAATTTTATTTTTAGCTGTGTTCAGTCTTCATTGCTGCACGTGGGCTTTCTCTAGTTGTGGTGAGCGGGGCTACTCTTCCTTGCGGTATGCGGGCTTCTCATTGCGGTGGCTTCTCTTTGTTTCAGAGCATGGGCTCTAGGCGCACGGGCTTCAGTAGTTGTAGCACCTAGGCTCAGTAATTGTGATGCATGGGCTCAGCTGCTCCGCGGCATGTGGGATCTTCCTGGACCAGGGCATGAACCTGTGTCCCCTGCATTGACAAGTGGATTCCTAACCACTGCACCACCAGGGAAGTCCCCATTTTTAAAGTCTTCATTGAATTTGTTACAATATTGCTTCTGTTTTACGTTTTGGGGTTTTGGCCGTGAGGCATGTGGGATCTTATCTCCGCGACCAGGGATCGGCCCGCACCCCCTGCATTGGAAGGCGAAGTCTTAACCACTGAACTGCCAGGGAAGGCCCTTAATAAGAAAATTCTTAATTAATAGATAATACTCCATGAAATCACTGAAGTAGAAGGATTCATATCAGAATCATTCTTAGACAAAGACAATCATTCTGAGGGCTGCAGGAGTTCAAGCAAGAACTTCAGCCTTATCTCCTGGATCCTTTCTGGGTATTGAGGGGCCCAAAAAGTATTGAGGGTGGACATTGGAGTATGAGAATGAATAACTCTAATCTCAAAAATGGAGGGGCTTCCTTGGTGGCGCAGTGGTTGAGAGTCCGCCTGCCAATGCAGGGGACACGGGTTCGTGCCCCGGTCCGGGAAGATCCTACATGCCGCGGAGCGGCTGGGCCCGTGAGCCATGGCCACTGAGCCTGCGCATCCGGAGCCTGTGCTCCGCAACGGGAGAGGCCACAACAGTGAGAGGCCCGCGTACCACAAAAAAAAAAAAAAAAAATGGAAGCAGGCTCAAAAGCCTTCAAGTCACCGTATTCTCCTTTTCCTATCAACTACTTTAACTTGCAGGGCAATTTTATTTACCTCTGTCAATTGGTCCTTTTCTTAAAAACTACTTAGGTTCCCTTGACTTCTTCACAGTTCTTACAGATTCATTTATCTCAGATGTATATATATATAGTTTCATAACCCATAATGTATTTTTCTCAACCATTTTCTCTAGAAAAATAGCCATGTGGTTTCGTATCAGAAAGCCACACTAAGGAGCCTCATCTTCATGTAATCTTGCTTCGCATCTCTTTCAGTCTCAAGTAAGGCCCTAAAATAAATTTACAACATCTTTTTTGCTCTATTTCCTCTCTTTAATATATGTTTCTATAAGAACTAGTTTATTATCCTCCTGTGGAACTGATGGTAGCTGATTCTTCAAACCATTTGAAAGCTGAAGCTTCAAACATATTCATTATCTTAATTTCTATTTTCAATAAATTTTCTGTACCAGGATTTTATAGTCCCCAGATATAATTCCCATGATCACCTTATTACTGACTCTTCTATTTAGGCTAATGCCCGATCATTGTTCCTTCAAAAGAAGGTATATCTCACCCCAAATTTACTGGACAGAATATGCTCTGCTTCCAAAAAGGAAAGAGTAGCTATGTTCCATGTTGGTGATAGTAACAAATACGGCAGACACTGCAGGTGAAAGCTGAAGGACACTACAGATCCATGTGCACCCGGAGCAGGAGATAGGAGGGGGAGGCACACAACAGATCATCTAAGGCTCTGAGGAGAAGCGAGGCGTGATTCTCTGGGAAGTAAAGACATTCAACAACAAACATATGTATGAGGGAATGAAAAATCTACACAGAGACCCAGGCAAGATGCAAGTTCAAAAAGGCCTGAGAAGACCTTAAGGCTTCATCTCAGGCTAATCCCAAGACTCAAAGTTCAAAACTAATAAATATAGAATTGCCCTGACACAGAGCCAATTTGCAAAGACTGGGAAAGGCAGCTGTTTTACCAAATGCCCAATTTTCACCAACAACTAATCACAAGTCATACAAAGAAACAGGAACATAGAGCTCACTCGAAAGACAAAATGAATCTGCAGAAACTGTCCATGAAGAAGCACAGATATCAGTCGATGTAAACAAACCTTTAAAGCAACTGTTCTCAATATGCTCACGGAGCTAAAGAAAAACACAGACAAAAAAAATTAAAGGAAAACAGGAAAATTATATATGAACAAGATGAGAATTTCAAAAATATAAATAGAAAATATCATAAAAGAACCAAACAGGGCTTCCCTGGTGGCGCAGTGGTTGAGAGTCCGCCTGCCGATGCAGGGGACACGGGATTGTGCCCCGGTCCGGGAGGATCCCACATGCCGTGGAGCGGCTGGGCCCGTGAGCCATGGCCGCTGAGCCTGCGCGTCCGGAGCCTGTGCTCCGCAACGGGCGAGGCCACAACAGTGAGAGGCCCGCGTACCGCAAACAAACAAACAAACAAAAAGACAGACATGCTCATTGCAGCACTATTTACAATAGCCAGGACATGGAAGCAACCTAAATGTCCATCGATAGATGAATGGATAAAGAAGATGTGGCACATATATACAATGGAATATTACTCAGCCATAAAAAGAAACAAGATTGAACTATTTGTAGTGAGGTGGATGGACCTAGAGTCTGTCCTACAGAGTGAAGTAAGTCAGAAAGAGAAAAACAAATACCGTATGCTAACACATATGTATGAAATCTAAAAAAAAGAAAAGAAAAGAAAAAAAGGGTTCTGAAGAACCTAGGGGCAGGACAGGAATAAAGACGCAAACATAGAGAATGGACCTGAGGACGTGGGGAGGGGGAAGGGTAAGCTGGGATGAAGTGAGAGAGTGGCATGGACTTATATACGCTACCAAATGTAAAATAGATAGCTAGTGGGAAGCAGATGCATAGCACAAGGAGATCAGCTCGGTGCTTTGTGACCATGTAGAGGGGTGGGATAGGGAGGGTGGGAGGGAGACGCAAGAGGGAGAGGATATGAGGATATATGTGTACATATAGCTGATTCACTTTGTAATACAGCAGAAACTAACACAACATTGTAAAGCAATTATACTCCAATAAAGATGTTTTAAAAAATCAGTATTTTGCCACGTGTAATGAATTAATGGTTGTAGTTAACGATCATCAACTGCTGCTAATATTACAAAAATGAAACCCTAAATAATAACTTTCTCTGAATGCAAGTACACAACCCCCTTATAAAATAGTAGGGTGCTTTTTTTCTCCAAAATAAATCCAATCCGAATCTTATCAAGTATCTATTTCACTATCAATATACAAGAAATAGGAAAAACAAAAGAACATGTCGAACAACAATATAGCATGACATCAGCAAAGCCAGGGCTATAGAAAACCCTAAAGGACAAACAATCCAGTTTTCTCAGCAATATAAACAACAACAACAAAGGTAAAGATGAATCAACGAGTTTCAGAAGCGAATCGCTATTTAATCTTCTTTAAAAATATAAACTAACTGATGATATTAAGAAATTATTGCTGGAAAATGTTTGAAAAAATTCATTTGCCTTACATACGAGCATGCGCACAGCCCTGAAACAGGAAACTGCTTGGTGTAGCTCCCGAAACAGATATAGGACCAGTGTGGTTCAAGATTAATTAGTGAGAGGGCAATTGACATGCGATGGATGAAGTGATGGATGAGGTTGGAGAGATAAGCAGAGGACTACTGTATATATATAATCTCTTTAGATTTGAACGCTATGAACAAATTTAGGTGTGTATTTTGTGGCTGCAGAGGTTTTTAAAAATATTTTGTCTTCTTTTTTAAGGCAATACCAAAATGTAGTTCCATTCTTTTTATCCTTATTTGAAAGCTTAGTCTCCTAAACAAACTAGGAGTAGAGCACGTTTGGAAAAAGATGCTCAAAAGTGGTCGTTTCCCTTTCCTTTTCATGCCTCATCCGCCTTTACCACCTCCGCTTGAGGAAGCTCTTCATTACTTGGTAACATTGAGGCAATGAGATCAAAGTCAGTTCTGAGAGACATTTAAAGGAATTGATAACTAAGGGACTTCCCTGGCGGTCCAGTTGTTAAGACTCTGTGCTTCTAATGCACGGGGTGCAGGTTTAATCTCTGATGGGGGAACTAAGATCCCACATCCTGCACGGTGTGGCCAAAAAATTAAAAAGAAAATTAAAAAAGGAATTGATAATGAATACCTGCTTTTCGGATTGTGATGATGGTCTATCAACAAAACTTCACTTTTTATAGAGGCAAATACTCTCAGAGATATAAAAACTGAGATAAAGCATAAGCATTTTGCTTTTCCCCCCCTTATAAATCTTTACTTGGTCTTCCCTCTACAAAATGAATGAGAGAACAAATCTATGTTATAGATGTTGCATTTCTTACAAATTGAAGATTTGTAGCAACCCTGCATTGAGCAGGCCTATCGCACCATTTTTCCAACAATATTTGGTCACTTCGTGTCTCTGTGTCACATTTTGGTAATTCTCACAGTATTTCAGACTTTCTCATTATTATTATATTTGTGATGGTGATCCGTGAATAGTGATCTTTGATGTTACTATTGCAAGGATTACAAGTCGCTGAAGGCTCAGGTGAGGCGCAGCATTTTTTTACCAATAAATTAAAGTATTTACATTGTTTTAGACAAAATACTATTCCACACTTAATAGATTACAGTAAAGTGCAAACAACTTTTATATGTACTGGGAAACCAAAAAAATTGGTGACACTTTATTGCAATATTCACTTTATTGCTGTGGTTTGGAACGAACCTGGGATATCTCTGGGGTATGCCTGTAATTGCATTCCTGGATATGCATCACTGTTAATTTTTTGAACAGAGGCATATCCGTGTGTCTGAGATAAGAGTGTTAGTATTTATTTAGATTTTGAAGGAGACACTATAAAGTCAGAATAACAATTTAAAATGTGTAATGCATCTCCCTACTTCGGGAGGTATTAAAAAGTTGACAATCAATGAACAAGATGATCTCATATCTCCATATAGTCCTAAGATTCTGTGGTCTTTGTTTACAGAACGGTGATACACTCTTTTATTAGTGATAAATGGGAAAATGATCATTGCAGCCAGTGGCAATTCAAGCTAATTAAATGGATCTGGCCCGCCACCTTGTGGCCAGAAGTGCAATAACATAATTTTTTCCGGGCTTGCGGGCTGTCTTGCAAGTTGGCTCATCAACCTTTCACCCAGATCAAAACAGCATCAGAGTCATTGCGGATGGAAGACGGTTGGCTTGTTTTCTTTAAAATGTGCGAGAAGCCTCTTTCTAGAGCTTCCACTCATCTGTAGCAGAAATCTAGTTCATTTAATGGGATTGTCTTAGATTCTGCTGCACTGTAAGGATTAATGGAGAAGGAAATACAGATCTGGCAAGAATTATTCTAGGGCTGTCACTTACTAGGAAAATGAAGCAAATTCAGAAGAAAAGCTACTATTTCCAGAACTGGTACCAATGAGTTTGTTAGACAAAAAGCATCAAATTGAATTGTTCAGAACCCTGGTTGCAGAGATCCCTTGAGGGGTTTGTAAAAAGTAAAGATGCCCAGACCCTCCCCTATGTCCCGATACTGAAGAGGGGCCCCTGGTTGGTATCAGCTGTTTTTAAAAACGCACTACTGATGCCAATGCAACCAGTATTGGAAACACCATGTACCTTAAACCCACTCAGTGGGATGGTTGGTAATTTTAATTCAATGTGGTTATAAAAACCCAGGTTGGGCTTCCCTGGTGGCGCAGTGGTTGAGAGTCCGCCTGCCGATGCAGGGGACACGGGTTCGTGCCCCAGTCCGGGAAGATCCCACATGCCGCGGAGCGGCTGGGCCCGTGAGCCACGGCCGCTGAGCCTGCGCGTTCGGAGCCTGTGCTCCGCAACGGGAGAGGCCACAACAGTGAGAGGCCCGCGTACCGCAAAAAAACAAACAAACAAACAAAAAACCCAGGTTATTTTGTTCAAGAATAAACAAACAAACCCCCCTACATAACAGCAGTCATATGCAAATGATAACACACCAACGTTATCCAAATTTTTAAAATAATTAAAAGAAACCCCAAATTTTTCTTGACTAGGCCCCAATAAATCTGTTCTATATCTATATCTATATATCCATCCCTAATGATAGTCTTCTAGTTTTCATTCCTTTTTAAGCCTAGATACATTTTATTGTGGACCTTATTGTGAATTTCTCTCATCGTTTGGCAAGAATAAACTCTACCTAGTGTTTCTAAAGATTCCATCTGTATACGGAAAACCTTGCTTAAAATGTAGTTTCCCGTGTTTACCTCTCAGAAATTCACATGACTAAGTTTGAAGGAGTGATTAGAAACCTCCCATATTTAGCCACCAATCCAGACGAATCAGATGCTTGTAATTTCATGCATCTCACAGAAATATTGCTTCGTCATATCATGCAACTTGCTGATTCACTGAGGGTGTGGGGTGTGTTTTAGATAAGGAATGTTCAAATATTCTCTACTACAGTGATTTTCAAAGTGTGATCCTTGAACCAGTAGCATCAGTTATCACCTGGAAACATCTTAGAAATTCACATTCCAGCCCCACTCTACACCTCTGGAATCAGAAACTCTAGGAGTGAGGCTCCCAAAACTATTTTAACCAGCCCTCTAGGTGATTCTGATGCAGTCTTAAATTTGAGAATCACTGATCTCCTCCTACCACCCCATCCTCCTTGATGGCTTTTTGATGTAACTTCTCCTTGTTCTGAGAAGTTTTTCCTCCCCCTCCTAACACGTTTTCAGGAAGGAACCATGCCCCATGCCTATGTATCAATATAAGGGAAAGTGCATGGGATTTGAAATTACAAGACTTGGATCCCAGCTCTCTCAATTACTGGGAGTAAAACCATGCATAAATGCTTTCACCCTCTGAGCATATTTCCTCACTAAAAACTGGAAAGGGAACATTTATCCAGGATAAAGAGTCACAGCTGTGCTTGAAACATTAGCTCATTTAATCAACACCCACTGCTACAGCTGGCATTACCACTAATTCATAGATGAGGAAACAGAGAAGGGTGGCCATGATTGTCTAACCCTGATCCATTGGACACAAACCTTTTTTTTTTTTTTTTGCAGTACACGGGCCTCTCACTGCTGTGGCCTCACCTGTTGCGGAGCACAGGCTCCGAACGCGCAGGCTCCGCGGCCATGGCTCACCGGCCCAGCGGCTCCGCGGCATGTGGGATCCTTCTGAACCGGGGCACGAACCCGTGTCCCCTGCATCGGCAGGCGGACTCTCAACCACTGTGCCACCAGGGAAGCCCTGGACACAAACCTTTTGACAGTGTTTTCTCATCTGCAAAACGTGGATAATGACTCCAAGAGTTTGTTGTGAGGATTAAATAAGACAATGGAGTTGGGAAGGATTTGGAAAAGGTAAACATATGTTTTATGTATTATCTTAGCAGTTTGGTGGGTTGTGTGGAATCAGCATGCCCAAATCTTCAGCTAAGGGAAATCAACAGCTAAAAAATGTAAAGGAGAAACCAGAGGTTCCTTCCACGTGGCTCCGTGATTTGATAACTTAAGAATTCTCCTTGTCTCAGGCTTCCTAGGTGATCTGGGGTGGAGCCAGGTGCAGCTCTGCCGGTCAAAGGGTGAGAGCAGAGGCCTTGCCCATCAAGGAACACAGAGAGACATCTTTTCCTTTTCTTTCTTTCTTTTTTTTTTTTAGTTTTTATTGGAGTATAGTTGATTTACGATGTTGTGTTAGTTTCATGTGTACAGCAAAGTGAATCAGTTATACGTAGACATATATCCACTCTTTAGAGAGATAACCTTTTCTGTTTTTTGCCCTGAAGGATGGGCTTAAGCCATCAATACTTACAAAGACCAGTTTTCAATTTTCAGAAGAGCCTTGCTAATGAGAACCCTGTAACTATTTTCAGGAGCTTAAAAAAAAAAAAAGCCATCTCTGCCTGCTGCCCTCTCAGCTGAATATCCTGCCACAGTCTGAAGCAGACGGCTTGGGCCACCAGCCCTGCCTGCTGGAACCACGTCAGCTCTGCCCATCAGGACTGCAGCAGGAGGGACCACTTCCCAGCAAGAAATGCCTGCAGGTGTGTCTCATTAGAAAACGCCAAGCGTCTTCTTCAGTGTTCTCGGAGGAACCACAGCTCAACACAGACCCCTGCCTACAGGGAATGCTACATTTTTTTTTTCTTTTTTCTCCTACTGACTGTTCCCTGATATACTTCTCTTGCCAAATAAGTGGATTTCTAATTGTATGTTTCAAGTAGAAAACAAATGAGTAAAACCTGAAGATAGAACCGTGGTTAGTCGTTTGACTGTTCGTGTGTGTTTGAGGAACAACTTAGGAAGAATAAGCGAGAATGAGGTAGGTACTTATATCTTGTAAGAACATATCTCTCTATAATTCTATTGGTTCTGTTTCTCTGGAGAACCTTAACTAATATAGTGAGACAAGTATTCCAGATAAATCTTTGGAAAGTCTTGAGGTTATAAAAATCTTGGTGAGTTTGCGGATCTGAGAGCGCCACTAAAGCTACCGCATGAAGAGCAAAGGGCAGAGTGACCCTAGTTGAAGCTGGTTACAGAAGCAAGTAGCAAACAGTGAGGAAGTAACTTACCAATGTATGTTCTCTTCTAGTTGACTTTGAAGGTTTAATTTTGCTCCCAAGGATGCCTCTTCTAGCTACATAAATTTGAGATTTGTATTTAATATGCATGATATGGAAAATGCCCCATCTGCTTTAGTCTTTCTTGCTGTATTGTACTGTATGGTAGGTTTTGTTTTGTTTTGTTTTGTTTTGCGGTACGCGGGCCTCTCACTGTCGTGGCCTCTCCCGTTGTGGAGCGCAGGCTCAGCAGCCATGGTCACGGGCCCAGCCGCTCTGCGGCATGTGGGATCTTCCCAGACCGGGGCACGAACCTGCGTCCCCTGCATCGGCAGGTGGACCCTCAACCACTGCGCCACGAGGGAAGCCCCAAAGTAATAAAGTTTTGAGCCAGGAGGATGGCCACCTAAGACACAGACTAGATTTCCCCAGCTCCATTTGCAGTAGAAGTGGCCAGGTTACTCAGTTCTGGCCAGTAGAAATCAGTGGCGCTGTCCTTAGCACCTTCAGGGAGCGTTCCTTCAGAGAGAGCGGGGCTGTGTGCTGTCCTCTTCCGGCTCTCTTCCTCCATCGGATTACAGGGAACAGATGGTGCCTCTGACTTTCAGGCTGAAGATTACACCCAATTGATACGGAACAGAGAGGGCAAGAGTAGCCTCAGGAGGCAGAGCCATCATGCCAGACCTGGACATTTTTACACAAGAGCAGAGTAAATGTCCTGTGTAAGCCACTGTTATTTTAGTTTCATGATACTTGTCCTTGTATAATCCGCGCACTGGGGCTACTTCTGGAGAGAGTTCAGTAAACAGGCAGGACAAGAAAGGGGATTCCAGATAGAGAGTGACATAAGGAGAGGACCTGGAGTGTAAAAGTATTTGGTATATTTGTAATCAGCGAGCACAAGCAAATCAGGACAGGGCACCATCACAGAGAGAAACTGAAACACTATAGCTTCAGCCTTTAATCTGATCCAAGCTGCACGTGGAATCCCTGAAAGGCCCCAACCTGCTGTGACCGTGGGGAAGACCCCCGCGTGAGGTTTGTGATCAGTCAGTCCTGGGTTTGAATCTCGCTCAGAGTTAGCTATTTGATCTTGGAAAAGTTCCCTTCCTTTCTCCTATTTAGCAAATTGAATTAAAATATTCACCTCAGAGTTTATTTTCCAAGATTAAGTGAGAAAACATTGAGCATCTTGCACAGTGATTTATACTTAATAACTGGGCCGATAAAGGTTTGTTCTCTCCCACCCTTTCTCCTTGAATTTGCCTCCTGGCTCACTTGTGGGTACTTAAGAAGTGTGGGTCCTCAAGGGATCTGTCATTTAGGGGTCATAAAATTGACAAAGAAGGCAAACAAAAAAAGACACCTAATTTGCCATTCCAGGACCAGCCTGCTGGGACCACAGGCAGGAGAAAGTGCTTCTGGGTGCTGCAGTCACATGGAGTACAGGACACCCCAGCCGAGGGCATCCTCTCCAGAACGCAGTGTTTCATACAGTTCCTTGGGCTTGGGTGGTATAAAAACTAATGGGCCGGGGGCTTCCCTGGTGGCGGCCCAGTGGTTGAGAGTCCGCCTGCCGATGCAGGGGGAAATGGGTTCATGCCCCGGTCGGGGAAGATCTCACATGCCGCGGAGCGGCTGGGCCCGTGATCCATGGCCGCTGAGCCTGCGTGTCCGGAGCCTGTGCTCCGCAACGGGAGAGGCCACAGCAGTGAGAGGCCCGCATACTGCAAAAAAACAAAACAAAACAACAACAACAAAAAACTAATGGGCAGGAGTTATATTTGTTAATGTGTGTACAGCATGATGAATATTTGGACATTTTATAGTTGTTTAGCAAAAAATAAGCTTAAAAAAAAGATTCATGTTGCTTCTAACCTGATAAGGCTGAAAAATGTTCCAGCTACTCTGTCCCACATCTAGGTGTTTTTTTTTTACCTGCTGCTGTGGAAAAGGGGAACGGCAAGACCATCTTTGATAATAAACAGCAGCTACTGCCAGCCAGAAATCAATCCTCCAGGAGAGTTTATTAACCAAGAGGAAAAGCGCCCTCTTGGCTGTATTTCCCGTCAGTCTGAAAACGGCTTTTGGAGACACCCTGCTCAACACATGCCGCTTCATTTTCCCTGACTCACGGGCCACGTGATGCGTTTGCCGATGCACGTCCTGTGGTATTGCCAGAGGCTAAAAACACGAAAACCTAGATTATTCCTGCCAGCTAGCCTAAGTCACTGGCATTTTAGTTTTAAATAAGACTTACTAATAGGCAATAATGCTATTTAATGATTTGCAAAGGATTTAGTATTCACAACCTATGATGTAATTATTATATCTGACAGGAAGGTAATTCAGAATTTCCTTTAATACAAAAAATAAACTGGCCCATGTCACCGAGCTGGATAAGTGACAGAGCTGGAGTTCAAGCCCTATGCCCTGCCTCCAAATCTTCTTTCTAGAAAGCTCCAAGGTGTTCCCAAAGTTCCTTGAATGGCCCTTTTGTAACTTGTGCTTTTATGGATAATTGAGTTCTTAATTACCTCAGTCCCTGAGCTGAAACCTTCAATCCTACCAGAAGCTACTATGCTTTCACTATTTTTTGAGCATCAACTCTAGGCCAGGCACTGTTCTGACCAGTTTGTGTAAACCACTGAACAAAATAGAGCTTCTGCCTTTGTGGAGCTTACAGTCTAGTGAGAGCAGGCCATGAACTCGTCAGAAGGTGATAAGTGCTCAGCTAAAAGCAGATCAAGGAGGGAATGAGTGGGAGGGGCGAGTGGGTGGAGTTTGCTGCGAGTGGGTGGAGTCTGTTGAAATATTAGAAGAGGTGCTCTGGGTAGCCTGAGACGGCAGCTAAGCCAAGACCTGAAGGCGGTAGGGAGCCAGTTAGCCAATGTTAGCACCTAAAACATGGCTTATTTTTCCTTTTCTTTGAGTATCAAGCAAAGCAATCACCAAGCTTTGATTGAGTGATGTTGAGGCAACGTTGAGCCCTCTGAGATGTGTAAAAACAGATGTTCTACTCCCCAAACCCAAGCGCTCAGGATCACTTCATGCAAGTTTTAGGTGCTAAATACCTCTGAACAGAAGTCACGAGGCTCTTAAATCAATCCACTGCTATGTTGAAAGCAGAACTGTCAAAACTGATTGGTCCGCACTGTGGAATATGCACCAGGAGTGACTAGGGTCGTCCGTTACTCACTGCTGAAATACGTATGCACCTGCACAGTGGCATGTGGGGACGTCATCTGACTCCTTCTAGGGGTGATCCCTTCCTGTTCCTTCAAACTTTGAAAATAACCTGGTCATCTGTATTTACAAAGTACTAAAGTGCCCTTAACAGTAAGAATGAAAGTAAAATATATATATATATATATATATATATATATATATATATATATATATATATATATATATATATATATATATATATATATATGGTCCTGTAACACAACAGGGGAAACAGGCTGACATCTTCACAACATCTTACAGCTTTTGGGATGAGGACTCCAGTGTTTTTTGTTTAGGCTGTTTGAAGCATGAGAAAACCAAGCTCTGTAGCCCTGAAACATCCACGGGAGGGTACGCCACAGGCTGGAGCTGACCAAACTGCAGGCCCCACGCTGTAACATCCAGGTAAGCAAAGGGGCAGGTGAAGAGTAGGGGGGATAGGAAGGAACTAGTTACTCGGGCGGCAGTAAAGTGACCAACTGGACTCAGAGCCATTCAAGGACAAGTGGACCAGTTTCTGAAAATAACTGGTGGTTTCATGCAGCAAAAACAAAACGAGGACGAATGCTTGGAACTTGGTCAAATTTGTCAGAGTAAAAAATATATCCCGAAGAAAACACAGCTAGAAACAGCTGATTCCAAGTTTTGTATCGAGTAAAAGAGAAGTGGATGGAATCAGTTTATCAACTAGTTTATTTTTCAGAAATGACTTGTTATCGCAGTTGACTTGGGGCTGTATCCACGGGCAAGTGTACACGTGCCGTCCCAGCCCACATACAGAATCTCAAAATCACACCACACCCATCATACTGGGTGGTTACCGACAGATGCGATTTATTGATAGAACTGCGTGCTTAATACACGCAACAGGGTCACGGCACCTTGCAATAACTGACAATAGTGTGTCCAAAGGGTGAATGCACCAGGGCAGAGCCTGGGCACCAGCCACTCCGGAGAGTGCTTTTACACCACCACGGCAGGGCACCCCCTGGAGGTGTGCAAGGCAGTGCCCCCGTCTGCCTGATCACCTCTATTCACGATTTAACCATTTGTTTTGTTCTTCTGCAATCCTAACTTCTGATTTCACAATATGGTCCGTGAACTTTTTTTTTTTTAAAGTACACAGTGCTTTAAAGGAAGAAAACAACTCTGCATTGGGGAAGAAAATAGAATGAAGCAGAACAATCTACCATTCAGGAATGGCCTTCTTCTTCTGGTCTCTACGCACCCTGCGCTGGGGCAGGCTGCACTGGGATGGATGGTGGGACTAAGCTTCCCTTTTTACGCTAAGTATAAAGAGCGTGACCATACAACATTGTGTCCACTGGGGGACTTGTGACAGTGCAATAGGGAACCATTAATAAACCAATCAGGACAGGAAGCACCAATCTAGACTGTCCTTGGCAAACCCAGATGTATACTTATCCTACAGCTATATCTGAGATCTTGCTACCAAAATATATAGTAAAAGTTAAGGACTCACTCAACTCTGCCGTTGATGTCATACTGGCCTCCAAGGGAAGAATGGACTTATGTGACACATCATTCAAGATTGGTCCCCAGGAATATGCATCAGGGTGTCAGTCCATCTTACGTGAGACCCAGTTAACGAAAGGACATTTCCTAACCTGCTTTTAGTTCAAGATGACTCACAATGGACTGAGGGTGCTAAGAAGCTTTAAAGCTTGGCCAGCAGGGAACAGGGAAATGATGCTGAGATACTGATGTGCAGGAAAGAGCATCATATCCAACTGAGAACAATGAAATATCCAGCCTGCCTTTGTCTCCGAACTCAGCTGTTTAAACTTTATGCAGGTACCTAGGTCAGAGGGCTGGTCTAATATGGTAGGTAATGTCCCATCCAAGGATAAACTTTTTCTACCAGGAAAATCTAGAGATAAGTAGGACCAAAATAAGCAAAGGCCTGCTGGGGGAGGCACGGCCTCTAAATTCAAGGCCTTCTCTGGTTTAGCAACGGCCTACAGTCTCCCGCGCCACTGCTTCCAGTGCGTGTGGAGGACGGGGGAGCTGCCATGTGTTTTTCTTTTAAACATTTATCCAGTCTCATTCCTAGGTAGTGTGGGCAAGTCTTTAGTGTCAAGTTCATTATCTTAATTCCAGTATTAGCTTCCATTTGGCTTTATCAGAAACACCCCAATACCTGCCAGGAGTGACAGGGGTCCATTTCCAATGCCTTGACGTCAACGTGAAAATTCCTTAGAACTTTCTGTATTTCCTGCATGTGGTCTTTGCTGGGCTTGGGCTTCTCCTACCCTTCCTCTCAGTCCTAACGTAACTCTCAGTCAGCACACTGGGCGTGACTTGGGCTTGGTGGTGGGTGGAGTCCTGCCATGGATCCCTTATGACCATCTGCTTCTTTTCTGCTGACTCTTATATTTCCATAAAACTCTACAGAGGTAGACAGCACGTGGGGATATAGCCCTGCAAGAGATTAAAGATTAGAAATGGATAGAAGTTCTTTCAGAAAGGGATTTGTACTAATCTGTTTTTCATTGTCTCTGAACTGGCACCCCACCGCCTACCTACGCATCGCTTCCTGAATGAAGACTCCCTAAGGTCGGACGGCATCAAGCTTGTTCTGACCCCAGGAGCCTTAAGGAGGCGCCATTTGTCGCCTTGGGAGATGGTGGCCTCTTATTGACCAAGACGTGAAAAGAACAGGTTGGGTTAGGACTAACAGCAAAACCAGGTACCAGAGCAACGCCTCTGCAACCTCAGCGTGCAGCAGTCACGAGGAGCCGGTTAATTTAAAATGCAGCTGCCTACGCTGAGGGGCTGAGTCAGCCGAATCTGCGCAAGGCCTAGACATCTGCATCTTAGCAAGCACCCCCCCCCCCATCCGCCCCCAATCTTCTAACGCAGGCAGTCTTCCACCTTCAGCTCTGAGGAACACGTAAAGCGGTGACAAGGCATTCATCTGCGGAGGAGAAAATCACCCACGTTGCACCGACACCCTGGGCACGCTGCCCCGCCTCCATTCACCTTTGGACGGTGACTCCTGGGCAGTGACGGGCAGGGTACACGTCTGGCCGCGCGTGGGCACCCAGCCGACAGCCACCCCAACTCTAAGTTTTCTGCTTGGAGTCCACACGCCGTCTATTCTAAAACGTACTAAATAGAAGCGACATTTCTGAACTCACGGCAGGTTTTTACGCAATTCTTTTATTTCCTCGGCCTGACAGCAGAAACTTCATGATACAAGAGCCTGCAGCTGACAGAACTGACACACGGATTTCCACCACGGGAAGGACCCTTTTCATTAGCGGAGATGAACTGAAGTGTCCCATCTGAGTGCAATTCCCGCTTCCCACTCCCACCCACATCATAACCCCTAAAGTGAAAACGATCAGAATCAGATAGAATCCCCAGGAACTACTAAAAGTCACCCTCTCAAATGTTTCTATCTAGCAGCTGTGGTAAGTGAAAACCCAAGGAGGGAAGCAGCTGGCCCTCACTGGGCATTTCCGTGCGTGTGAGAGTGAAGGGCAGCAGCCCGGGAGCAAGAATTCTGCATGAGCGGGGGCTGTGGACAATCCATCTTACCTCACACCCGCCCCTTCCATACGTAACTCATCTTTGTCCCCATCCATGGAGTGAAGTTTGGGAAATGCCAGATGAGGGGTTTTAGCCTATCACTGGAAATGGCGGAGGCTCATTCAAGGCCAAGGTAGGTGTGGGGAAAAGGGGCACCAAAGAGCAAAGCAGGTTAGACAGAGATGCTCAATACTTTGTCAGTTCCAGTTTAATGCTATCAAGACTCTCTTGGCAATCCTGACATCCCTCACGCCTGGCCTCTATTTTCCAGCAGAAGGAGAGCTCCATCTAAGTGTCTGGGTCTGACGTCTACTGCCACCACTGGGGTGGGTACTGTGATGCTTGTGAGATGACAATGGGATGCGGGAGGAGATGTGGAGGTAGGAGAGGTCAGGGGTCACAATGCTTCAATTACAATGGGTCTCTTTTGGTCCCCAGGAATGGTCCACTACCAGTGATCCTAGAACATTCCCATCCCCTTTCCCTACATGTCTTGTGCAAATGTCAAATATAGAATCTCTGCCCAAAGAGAAGGAGAGCGGAAAGTTACGGGTGGTCCACGATCTCTGGCCCCAACTTGCCCACCCCCGATTCTTCTATGGAAATCCCACGAAAGTTAATTCGCAGCAGTGTTGTGAGACTAGAGCATCCTCATTTTTCTATGAAGCCAAAAAACAGCTCTGTCCTGACATGCTTTCTCCCTGGGCCGAGAAAGCAGCAAAAAATATCAATTGAGCATGTGAAAATATGGTGATGGTGTGTGCAGTGTAGTGTTTCCAGATGTCTTCACCTTCTGTCTCCTCCACAGGGGGAGACCTCCCCGCCTCTCTCCCCAAGCCCCACACACGCCCCTCCCCCTGCCCCGAGTCCGGGTGCTCCCATCGGCCGGCTTCCGCCACTCACTTCCCGTAGACACTCTCGTCACTGTAGGCCACGTACAGAAAATAGTCTTCCTCGTGGTTGTCCTAGGGGAAGAGGTAAGACGACGGTTTAGAAAACATAGTCACATTCATCATCCCTAGGATTCAGAGCCTCACACAACTCTGTAAGGTAGGCAGAGGAGGTACCATCAGTCCCCATTGAAAAGAGCATCGAAGAAGCAGCAGAAGTGGCTGGGATTCAACTCTGAACTCTGAGTTCACAAAAACCTTCGTGGAGAACACCATACACACCAGGGATACAAACATGACCCCTAAAAGGCTCACTCTGGCAAGGGGAACATAGATCCAATGTAACTATAGATACTGGAATAAAAACTAATAGAGAATGTATGCTGTGGAATAAAAATGAGAGGTTATTAGAAAAGTTTGTGCAAGTCACTAATGGGACACAAAAAGAAGGCAGTATTGTGTGAAACCCTTTAAGGAATAATAATGCAGTAACAATCTTAGGTGATATAGCACGATAAAGTCCTTTATTATAGTTTTCTCATCAGATTCTGACAGTTTACCAATTAAACCAAATAAAAACACTCAAGCTATTCCCTCCAACTGAGTTTATCTGTGAAGACAAATGAATCCATTTACAGACTGCCGTAATTTTAAATTTCATTTTATCTGGAATTTTTGCAGTCAGAAACCACTTCCTGCTGTTTCAATAAAGACGATCCAATGTTAAAACACTACAGCAAGGCAAAACTAAAAAGAGAATTCGAAGGGACTGAATCTAGTGGGCTGCTCACTCCGTAAGGGACAAGTGGCATCTGATCTCCCAGAGCCTGACACGGCCTCATGAAAGGAACCTGATAAACAACACCTCCTGCCCCACTTCCCAGGTATGTTGGTAACACACCTGGGATGTTGATAACACACCTGGGACAAAAGCTAGAGAAGGCCAGACTGCACAGTATTGTCACCAGGACCATTACCTCATACAGCTGGCCCATGGTCGCGCTAGTGGGAGGGATGGTGTTGTTGACAAAGAAGAATAAGGCGTCTTCGGGTCTCAGGTGGATCCTCTTCCGGATTAAGAAGTAGAACTGGCCAACTAGATGAAGGAAGGTTTTAGAAAAGGAAGGAAAGGAGGAAGAAAATGAGAGGTTAGCAGAACGGTAAGATCCAGAAAAAAAATCCTACTGCACCTGTTTCCAAAAGTACCAGACTTACGTATCACCTGAGCAGAGCCCAATACCGTCCTACAGCGTTAGGAATAAAAAGTGACACTCAGAGAAGCCTGCATATTTCTTGACATGCCATCGAGGAGTTTAATTCCTCAATCCTTCCCCACTTTACTCAATTTCAGACCTAATGTTAGCATATCCACTCAAGGCCTGAGGACACCTCTGAGGGAATACAACGTGTCTCCAGACTGAAACACTCCCATCATTGTCTAAATCGGACTTGAAACACACTTCCAGGGAATTCCCCGGCAGTCCAGTGGTTAGGACTCTGGCCCTTTCACTGCCAGGGCCCGGGTTTGATCCCTGGTCGGGGAAATAAGATCCTGCAAGCCACGTGGTGCAGCCAAAAAGAAGAAGAAAAAAACAAAAAGAAAGAAAGAAACACACTTCCCACTCCCACCTAAGACAAACTTGTGACGGGAAGCGGTCTAATAGACTGCAGTAATCTCAGCACAATTAGTCACCCCAATGTTGGGGCAATGAGTGGGGTTCCATGCGTTACCCTTCACTGAGCACACTGGAAGATTTCTAGAAGGCTGATATGCAAATCGAATAACTCTGGAGCAAACACATCTACAAAATCTTTCCAAGTGCCTCCTGGATGCACTGGTTACTCCATTAAGAATCAACGTGAAGAATGAATGTATCCTATCCAAACAGTATCTACAAGATGTATTAACAAAAAACTGTAGCTTGAGACAAGGTGTTCAGCTGAGAATCTCTAAAATGTGATTCTCCCAATAAACTAGTCTGGTTTTCCTTTTGGAGTAAATTGGTATCACAATAACAAAGCTGAATTTTAAGCGGTTTAAATAATGGACGTCGGATCTTTTCTTTCAAGCTTTCGTACTTTGCTGCATCTAAATCAAACAAAGCACTATCGTGGGAAATGCTTAAGGAAATCGGTGATGGGAAAGAACTATGACATCACCGTTTTTGAATCACCTAACTCTCAGGAGAATCCCACTCACTCTCTTCAATTCTACTTCCTCTCAATCCCACAGTCGCACGCACACAGGAAGGACTGGGAATGCTTTCCCATGGGAGGAAGTCCGGGGAGGGAAGGAGCATTACCAGTGAGGTCAGAGGGCACTAGGTACTTCCTCTTGTCCAGATCAGGCACCCTGGCCTTGGGAGCCTTCTCCACGATCACCTGGGAGGAGAAGTAGAAAGTGGGGATAAAAACTGCAGAATCCAACCTAGTATTTTCCCCTCTACATCCTACAGTTGCCCTATCTGAAGTGAGTTTGTCTGGGGCCGATACAGCTTTTCCATTTCTTATTCCCCCTTCCCCCTTCCAAAATGTATGAGAAAATGGACTTTCGTAATAAGGTTATGGTTTTATTACTGCAATAACAAGAGGATGAGGAGGGCATGTTATGAAAAGTAAAGATTTTAAAACCTTGATTTTAATTACGAATTACCTGTAAGGTATACTATAGGATATATACTTTCTGGTATTTAGTTAAAGCACCAAGAAGATTGTCTGAATTTTCTCAGATGGTCCTGAGTACCTATTAGTTTTATTCTTTCATATAAATGCTATTTATTAAAGGTACAGATAATGTGGTTCAAATTTTATACTTTATCAAAATTTTTGAGAACAGAAAAAAATATATTCAAGACACTATTAACTGAAAAAAAAGTAAGTATTAAAACAGTTCTTATATTCTTTAATATGATGTCAGTACAATAACTAACCCATTAGTCAATACTGATTATCTCTTAGGATTTTAAGAGATTTTTCAATGTCTGCATTAAATATTTCTATAATATTTCAAGTTTTAGAAAGATCATATATGGCTGTAACGAAAAGAAAAAAAGATATGTAAAAGACTCTTTATACATGAAGATTTATAAAATAGAAAATATCTTATAAATAAATTTTTAATATTAATTTAAATATACTTAAATGTAAATATTATATAAATATATTTACTATTTATATATTATATGATATAATATTTAATTTCATTTAAAAATATTTAAAATCTATTGTAAAACCATCAGCTTTAGATTTTTAGTTTAGAAAATATAATCACTCTAGGCAGAAGATATGGGAAGTACAGAAAATTTAAAGAAATAGAAATATACACTGGACAAGTATCCCTAGTAGCTTGTGACCTTCAACAGGTCACTTAACCTCTCTGAGCTTCAGCATTCCAACAAGTAAATGGAAGACGATAACTTTCCAACACATCTTTTACAGAGGCATGGAACTGATACAATGAGCTTGAATAATCCATAACGTTTTAAGTGAAAAGGCTTTGTAAATTACAAAGATCTAAACATAAGGACTGATTTGGAGAAATCTGAAGCTTTTACATTTAAGGGGAGAGAATAACAAGTGAAAAACCTACTGATTTTTGCACAGAAAAAGAATCCTGCACCTGGAAGACCAGAAGGACGTGATCACACTTAACAATAAAAATAAATCCAGTTGCAAAATAAATGAGTCACAGGTACAAAATGTCTAGTGTGAGGAATATAATAATAACTAAGTAATATGGTGACATACCATAACTAACTAGACTTATCACGGTGATCATTTTGAAATGTATAGAAAAAAATCACTACGTTGTGTAACAGGAATTAACACAGTGTTGTAGGTCAATTACACTTTGAGAGTAAATCCTAAGGGTTCTCATCACAAAAAACAAAATTTTTTTTCTACTTCTTTAATTTTTTATCTGTGTATGAGATTATGGATATTCACTCAACTTACTGTGATCATCATTCCATGAGGTATGTAAGTCAAATCATTATGCTGTACACTTTAAACTTATACAGTGCCATATGTCAATTATATCTCCATAAAACCGGAAGAAAAAATAAATAAATAAAAATCAAAACTGCAGCAGTGATATGTGAGTCAGAAATTAAAAGAAAAAGTAGGAAGAGCACAGGAAGAGACCAGTGATGGCGCAACAATGAGGATGGACAGGAGGCCGCAGGCACATAAAATCAAAGGGAAGGAGGCTGCCTTGTGTCACGCAGGAGCTCTGAGATGACGTGGCAGCTCCAGCCTGGATTAATAAGACATGGAAACCATGTGAAGGGAGCAGAAAAAGAGAGCGACAAAGCCAAGTGCAACTGTGACATCGGGAAGAGAGGGTTGGATGTGGAGGAAAAGGAGGGGAGAAGGAATCATTAAGGCCTTCGCTTACCAGAAAATATTCAAGTTCCCAGGAACCCTTCAGTTACAGTGGGCCCTGGGCCTAGATGCTTTGCCTGTTTGGGTCTCAGTTTTCCTCCTCTGTGAAATGTGACTAATACTCCATAGGGCTGCTCATGAATTTCAAAAAACAGGCAATCTCTTCCTAACAGTTTCCTGCTATGTTGCAGGTTTTCAATACACTGTAGCTAGAAAGGTAACTTCAAAATCTCAAGAAACTCTGTCTCAAGGCCCAAGCACGCCTATTCTTTTGGGTGGCAGCTACAGATGTGCTCAGGCTACACTCAAGTCACGTAAGCAGTCAGGGTACGTGACTGCTTTAATGACACCAATGGTCTAGGGGGAACGGGCTTTAGAAATCATTTAGTCTAACCCTCTTCTCCGTAAACACAACACTTGAGCACAGCAAGATTCAGGGTTCTGCCCAGAACTTGCACCAAATCTCAGGATTCAGAGGGTAGAGATCCTTTTGCATCACAACTAGAAAGAAGGCCACAGGCTGAGCACCTAAGGAGCAGCTAGAGGCTGACCACTGGTTAAAACCTAACTGGAGGAATCATGAGATCTAAGTGAGAGTCATAATGGCTTACAAACTATCACAGAAGTAAAACATTTAACACCAAACAATGAGCAGAACAAAACTAGGGGGGGATTAGCTGAAATATTCTGGGTGAATGCATGTAAATGACTGAAATGGAAAAGACTGTTTTGAGGAAATGTATGAGAATTTTAACTAGATTTAGGAACAGGTACAATTCTGAGTTTGTGACTTATACGGAGCTTCCTGGAACAGAGCCTCATACTTAGCGTTCTGAATAAACGGTAGTCATTTTGCCGACTGGGATGCCGTTCTGGCATCCTACTACCATCTGTGAACTCTCGAAGGCAGCAACAGTTGACTTCTCTATTTCCAATACCTAACAGTGCGAGGCACACACTGCACACTTAAATAATTCTGTTGAACAGAACTGCATTAGAGATTGAGAAACAATATGACATGGAGGGCCCAACGGCCAGGGTCAGAATCCCAGCTCTGCCACACAGCAGCCAGGTGAAACTTTTCAGGAAGTTACTTCAGTTCTCTGTGCCTCAGATCCTGCCTCTGTAGAATGGGATTATAACGGTGTGAGGACTAAGTGAATGAATATAGACAGGGAACTGAGAATACTCCCAGGTACATGGTAAGTTATCAAAGTTAGTTGTCACTTTCAAATATTACTATAAGAGAGTAGGAATGGGTATCACCAAGATTTGGGGGAAACTTTTAAAGCAGTCATGCAAGGTCCACAGACCAAGCAAGCAATCTGTCACGAATCCGTCAGTGGGTAATAGGGCTAGCTCTCCTTTTTAGCTGAAAACCCTTTTGTATGTAATTCCTGGGGAATGGAACAGCCCTAATATCTCCTCTACCCTTATAGGAAAAGGACTGCAAGGGGTTTATACGGCCCAGGTCGCTTTTGGCAGCTGTAAGAACACCAAAGTTAGATGAGGTTTGGAAAGGAATTCAAGAGTACCTCTCACCATCAGATAATGGCAATTCCTTTACCTGCAAATTATCTGTAATATTTATCCGAATGCCCCTGCCCGAAGATAAAGGGTCTTCGGGTCCTTAGGGTCTCTAGTCCCCCATCGCCAAAGCTCAATGACTGTTCCCTCCACCACACTTTAAAGCCTTCTGCCTTCCCATCCGGCTGCGTAGCCCACAGTAGAGAAAAACCAGGCAGGAGGCGGGGGAGGGGGAGAGGGGGAAAGCGCCCGGATGCAGCAAGATACCTTACTATTTCTTCCCTCCTCACTGCCTGCACTAGTTTTACATTACGTACGCCAGAGTCCAAAAACCCGAGAGAAAAAAGGTCTCAGTCCTTCCTTATTGTGTCCAGGTACAATGTGTTCAGAATAAATACCGGAGGAAGGCTGGCTACAGCCCCACACGCCCCGGAGCCAAGAATGATGAGGCAACTGCGCGGAGAACGTGACCTTGTTTTCTGGGCCAGGCCTGTCTTGGGGCGCCCCCCATCCCCCCACGCCCGCTCCCTAACCCTCAGAGACAAAAATAAAGGATCCACTGGCTTCCGAACATTTCCCTCCCAAACCCAAGGCTATAAGGGCCAAAGTCAACTTGATTAACGGAGACCCACCTAAGGAGAAAACTGATGGGAGCAAATCCACCGCATCTGTTATTCCCAGAACAATTTCCATGCAGTCTTAAGGGCAGCAAATGGGTAGTCCCAACCTAATCATTCTCGCGCAAAAAGGCCCACATTTGGAGTACATCCCAGCTCACACATCCTCTGAATACTGCTGAGTCACTCAAACGTAGGCTCCGCTCTAAAACTGCGGTCAGCTCTAAAGATGGGGACGGGCCCTGGGGATACGGGTTTTAAAGGGTCCGCAGTGCAAACGTTCCTTCCACTGGCTCTCTCCGTAGTGAAGGGCGTCCAGGTTAAGTACTTTTAGGGACCACCTTTCTGTGCCTCTGGCAGCCATCACGACTCCGCCGCCCCCCCCCATTCCCTCCTCCCCCTCCCCCTCCACACTCACAGGGACCCGGTCCGGATATTTCTTCCGGATCTTTTCTCCTTCCTTTTTCCGATACTCAAAGGGATGGTCCTCCTTATACTGGAACTTCATGATGGACCGCAGGGTTTCTAAGATCCCCGGACGGGGCCTGCCTCCCTCGCGCACGAAGGCGTCTCTCCCGTCTTGATTCCCTCGGAACAAATTGCAATGTGTCTCAGACCCGCTTCAGAAAGGCCAGTCCCCGTCGCACTGCGGCTCCGCAGAGCTTTCAGATGGGGTCTCGGGGGCCCCCGGTCCAGAGGCACGGGAGGCCCAGGTAAAGAATTCCCGGAGGCTTTTCCCGAGACTCGGGAGCACAAAAACAACACGGCGGCGCGTTGGTCCTGTGACGTCACGAAGCCCCGCCCCAGGCCCGCCCCCCGCGACCCGTGGTCCGCGGGATGGGGGTGGGCAGGAGCTCTGTCCCTTTCGGTGTTTTCTCCTTCCATCTAAACTTTCCCTGCATAGAGTTCACTGGGACCACGAGCAATTTTCACCTCTTATTTTATGGTGACTGTGACATTAAAGGTGTTTTTCAAACAAAAAAAATGTTCTAATAATGTCTTCTTCCCTCTCCTTCGCAGTTTCTTGGTTGGGCCCCAAAACAAATACAGATGGCGAAAATCCAGCTTTTTTCAGCCTGTTGGGATCTGGAGTCTGGGAACAGATGGGATGGGGGTCCTGGCATTCCTTTGGCCCGTGCAGAGGTGCCCCGTGCTTGCCTTTCGCCCTTCGCTCGTTGGATTGCACTCGCCCGGCGCCTTCGGTGCTAGGCTGGCTGCCTCCGACCGTGACCCCTCCTTCACCACGTTGGCGTCATGTTGTTTAGGTCCTGGCCGCAGGCTGCTCCTAGAGCAGCAGCACAAACAGAGCATGACTAAGGGGTTTGAAGAGACGTATAAGGTGAAGGGCAAGAGGTGTAATCAAGGTCCAGAGAAGTGATGTCAGTCCCGACTACTAAGGGCTTCACACACATTCAGATATAGAAATGATTTACTTTCTCTTCTCTAAACCCAGAAGTAGGATCTGTCTTCGGAAAAGAAAATATCAAGAGATTCAGGTGATTAACTCAGTAGTCCTCAAACATTTTTTTTTCCCCCTAAGGCAAAAATTCCCCGGAGAAGAGTACTCCTCTCCTCACCTGGATACAAAGTGCCACCGGAAGGGCTGGTGACGGACTGGAGGGTGGACCTGGTGCCAGTGTCGCCTCCCTCCGGCCCTCCCCTTTCCCTGCTAAGAATCCGAGGACAAAAGGCCTTTCCAACCACTACTAAAGACAGTGATTCCTGGGACCTGTAGGGGAGGAGCAGCAGAAATTGTAAGATAAAAAAGAGTGAAGAAAAGATGAAGAACGAGGGGCTGCTTAAACAAGGCCCGGAAGTTCTGAAAAATGTATCAGACAACAGCGGCCCCAGTCACCTGTCTACTTTCAGCAAGGTCTCCTTATCTCTGATTTGAAAAACAAACCCACAAAAGAAAAGAAACTAAGTTTCATTATTGAAACAACGAAAATGAATTGCATAGCCTTTGATGCTCATTATTTTTCTCTATGGCATTTTTCAATCCTTCTCATGTATGAAAATCCAGGAATTCTTTTATCACATTGTATGTTTATAATGTTTAGTCCTTATTCTCAAACTGAACATTTTAGCGCATTTGAGCTTTGACCCAAATGTAGCTAAATCTCTCAAAGGAGTACTTTAAAACCAATTGAGAAAAGTAATTACGATGGAGATTAATATTTTTTAAGAGTGTTGTTTTCCCATCAAATCTACTGGAAACAATCATAGCTAGTTTAAAGCTGATTTTAACTTTTATTTTAAAAATACCTAACCACAGTGGCAATTTACATATGAAAACTAATTTGGAGATGAAATATCAGTTACTCTTTCTGCCTTACGGCTTCTCTAAATGCTAATACTTTATCTTAGACTACCCAATCCTTCAACTCCCACAGCTTGCTCTCTACCTTTATTTGTAGCAGAACACTTAAAATATTATATAGGAGGTAATTTTATAAATTAAAACATTCATTCAGATAAAAATATTTCCAAATCCCCCTTTTAACCAAAGGCGATATTGAAAATTTCACATTTCAGGAACTTTCATTCATTGCTGATGAGAGTGAAAAATGTTACAGTCACTTTGGAAGATGGTTGGTCGTTTCGTAGAAAACTAAACATACGCTTACAATAAAATATAGCAATCAACCTCTTAGTGTAGGGAGAGCAGAATTTGCCACTCTAAAAATATCTCTGGTATATTAATTATTTTAAGCTGGTTGTTTTCTAAGAAACAGCACACATGGGGAAAACTGAAAACCAAGGAGTTACCCTTTTGTAAGTGACATTTGTGTTTGTAAGGAAAATCTCCTTTATAAGGGTGTCTCCCTTGTTGCACCTGGAAGAGGACTGTGGCCAAATCTCTAGAAACTCTTATCAACAGAAAAGTCAAGGACTTAAATCTGCAAAATAATACCCTTGTTTACTGTGTTTTTCCTGGTAACTTCCCATAACTGACTCTCCCCACCTTCAAACATCCATCCTCTTTTGTCCTTAGCTGAGGAAGGTATTTAAGGTAAGGGCTTCGGACATTTTGGTGAGTTAGTTACTCTGGTCTCCTGGGTCTCTCCTGTGTATATGTGTTATTAAACTTTCATTTGGTTTTCTCCTGTTAATGTGTCTCATGTCGATTTAATTCTTAGACCAGCCAGAAGAACCAAGAAGGGCAGAGGGAAATTTCTTCCTCCCCGACATTAGCATTTACCCAAAGAAGTAGAAAACTTCTGTCTACATAAAATCCTGCACACAGGTGTTTATAGCAGCTTTATTCATAATTGCCAAAACTTGGAAGCAATCAAGATGTCCAGAACCTCCTTGAAAAACTAAATCTAGAACTACCATATGATCCAGCAATCCCACTCTTGGGCATATATCTGGAAAAAAACATAATTTGAAAAGACACATGTACCCCAATGTTCACTGCAACACTTTTTACAAGAGCTAAGACATGGAAGCAACCTAAATGTCCTAAATGTGGTACATATACACAATGGAATATTACACAGCCATAAAAAAGAATGAAATAATGTCATTTGCAGCAATGGATGGACCTAGAGATTGTCATACTGAGTGAAGTAAGTCAGACAGAGAAAGACAAATATCATATGATATTGCTTATTGGAATCTTAAAAAAATGGTATGAATGAACTTATTTACAAAATAGAAATAGAGTCACAGATGTAGAAAACAAACTTATGGTTACCAGGGAGTATGGGGGTGGGGGGATAAATTGGGAGATTGGGATTGACATATACCCACTACTCTATATAAAATAGATAACTAATAAGGACTTACTGTATAGCACAGGGAACTTTACTCAGTACTCTGTAATGACCTATATGGGAAAAGAATTTTAAAAAGAGTGGATATATGTACATGTATAACTGATTCACTTTGCTGTATACCTGAAACTAACACGTTATAAATCAACTATTCTGCAATATAAATTATTTTTTTAAAAAAAAAAGAAAAGAAAAAGATGTCCTGAACCAAGTAGGAATTACCCTTGGTTGGAAGGGTAATTCCAACCCAGATGGAAGGAATGTTAAAGAATTTGTGGACATGTTTTAAAATCACCATTATTACTCAAATCCATTCTTAGTCTTTAATTTTTATCTTTATCGTTTCTAGGAGATAGAGAAAGAAAAAGCTCACTGATACCAGGATAACTATAATAAAACCATATTTCACTGTATCATTTCTCTTCTTAATATCTTTCAGCGGTCAGAGATTCTCCGTAGTCTTTGGAAAAAGTTCAAATTCCTTAGTAGAGAAGTGGAGTACTTAGGATCCGGCTGACGTTTTTCTCACGACCCTCATCTATGGCCATCTCCTATTTTGCTCTCTCTGTTCCAGGCATACTAAGTCACTTAAATTACCTCTTTCTCTAATATTGCCCTCGTTTCTGGCCATTGGATATTCTCAAAGCCTCTTCCTGTGAAAACATTTTCTCCAATTTTTTATTTCTGTCTGATTCCTATCAATCATTTAGGATTTAGTACAGCATCGCTTTCTCCAGGAAACCTTTTTGATTTCACTTGCCTGGATCCTTTCGTATCCCTTCCACCGGCTTCCAAAGCACTGTGTGCTTGTCATTGTCACAACGCATTTTGTAATGATGTACATTAGATAATAGTATGCCTATTACTTCTCATTGGGTTTTTTTGGGGGGGGTGGGGCGGGGGATATGCATGGTTTTAGAGGGAATTTCTCGTCCCACTGATACCACATAATTCTTCTAGTAGAATCCACCAATCATAGACCCTCACTGCCTTGACCATTTATAAGGCCAAGTAACTTTACACAAGACTCATCAGAATCTATCCTTAGAACTTCTCATTTGTGACGTTAAGAGAAGTGAGCCTCTACTTTGGAGATGAACTTTGATGATGTAAGATCACAGGTTTACAGGAGCCATGGTTTTAGACTCCTGCAGTCCAAATGTATCAGTTCAACATAAAAGAATATCTGGGAGGGGTAAATTTCCCCCTCTACCCTTCATGAGTTCTTGCGGCTGGACTAATAAAAAATTGACACAAGGTTGAAGAACAGGAGAAAAAGAAACAAATTTTAGTTAGTGCACACAAAAATCTCAGAAATGAGATCTGAGAAATGGGCAAAGCCGTCATCTTTTATACTTTTTAGACAAGGAAACAGCACATTTGTGAGAAACTGACAGGGCAAAGAAACAGGTTTGGGGTACTCAATTAACGAAGAATCTAAACAGAGTTTGGGCTTGCAGTGGTAAATTAAAGAAGTAACAAGCTTTGCTTACACAAGTTTCTTGTCCCTGAATTTCCCATATCTGGCAATAAAAGCGTCCTTCTACCTTAGATGCAGGGAGGGCACCTTTCACATGGGAGATTTATTTCCTGCTTTCAGGTTGACAGAGAGGAGGGTCAGTGTCCCTCTTGCATCAGCTGCTTCTGAAGTAACTTTAATTCAAAATAATCAATATGCCATCGAGGCATATTTTGGGACGGCCTGTTCTGGGTTCCAACAAGAGATAGAGAAGATGATATTCGGAGAGGCAAGATATATAGGTAGGGATAGAGACAGATAAAGAGTTAGAGGCAATTCTAATGGCATTTAAGTCCTTAGTTTCAGGTAGTCTCTCGCAGTTGCTTCTGTGCCACTTAATGGCATGTTATGTGTATTTATATTCTCAGTACTTTGACATTCTTTTTTTTTTTTTTTTGCGGTACGCGGGCCTCTCACTGTTGTGGCCTCTCCCTTTGCGGAGCACACGCTCCGGACGCGCAGGCTCAGCGGCCATGGCTCACGGGCCCAGCCGCTCCACGGCATGTGGGATCTTCCCGGACCGGGGCATGAACCCGTGTCCCCTGCATCGGCAGGCGGACTCTCAACCACTGCGCCACCAGGGAAGCCCTCTCAGTACTTTGGATACAAAGTAAAGACTCAAAAAATGTGCAGTATGTGATAGTGAAAAGAGTAAAGGGTAGACTTATGATTTAAGATGGTAGATTGAAAAGGATATATTTATCTTTGCTGTCTCTTGAAATTCCACTAAAACAGGGGTCCCCATACCTCGGGCCACGGACCAGTACCGGTCCACGGCCTGTTAGGAACCAGGACCACACAGCAAGAGGTGAGCGGCGGAGGACGGGTGAAGCTCCATGTGCCGCTCCCCACTGCTCGAATTACCGCCTGAACCATCCCCCCTCACCCCCCATCCGTGGAAAAATTGTCTTCCACAAAACCAGTCTCTGGAGCCAGAAAGGTTGCGGACCGCTGCTGTAAGCAACTGTGTCATGGGTTGAAATACATCCCCCCCAAAAATGTTAAAGTCCTAACCCCGGTATCTGTGAATGTGACTTTGGAAATAGGGTCTTTGCAGATGATCAAGTTAAGATGAGGCCATTAGGGTAGATGTTAATCCAATAGGACTGGTGTCCTCCTAAAAAGGAGGAAATTGGGATACAGAGACAGACACGCATAAAGGAAAGAGGATGCGAAGACATTGGAAGAATGCAATCTGCCAGTCAAAGAATGCTGAAGGTTACCAGAAGCTAGGAGAGAGCCAGGAAACAGTCTCCCTCACCACGTTCAAAAGGAACCAACCCTGCTCATACCTTGATTTCAGACTTCAAGGCTCCAGAACTGAGAGAATAAATTTCTGTTGTTTAAACCATCCAATTTGTAGTCCTTATGGCAGCCTGTGATACTGTGATTTATAAAAAGAAATATATATTTGGTCTTCACCCCATCCCTGGCACAGAGCTCTGAAAACTCTTGGAATTTCCTAAGTGTCAAGAGCAATAAACGTGTCTTTTGTTACATTAATGAGTGACTTCTGGAATGCCCCTAGGTAACCTAAGGATAGGGGCTGGTCACCAGAGGAACCAACCATGTGATTGGAGAGTTGGAACATTCAGTCCCACCCCACCCCCACCTCCAGGGGGGAGAAAAGGGCTGGAAATTGAGTTCAATCACCAACAGTCAATGACATAATCCAGCTTGCCAGAGTGATGGGGCCTCCATAAATATCCAAAAAGACAGGGTTCTGAGACCTTCAGGTGGATGAATTCATGGAGGTGGCAGATGAGTGGCTCACTGGAGAGGAGCACAGAAGCTCATGCCCCTTCCCACATACCCTGCCCTGTGCACCGCATCCATAAGTAAACTGTTTTGTCTACTTATGGAAGAGTCCTGTGAGTCGCTGGAGAAAATCAATCAAACGAGAAGAGGAGGTCGTTGGAACCTCTGAACTATAGTCTATCAGTCAGAATCCCACGTGACAACCTGGACTTGTGATTGGCGTCTGAAATGATGTGTGTGTGTTGGTGGGGGAAGGTAGTCCTGTAAAACTGAGTCCTTAACTGTGGGATCTGGGGAGATAGTGTCAGAATTCAGTTGAATTGTAGGACATCCAGCTGGTGTACGAGAATTGCTTGGTGTGGGGAAAAAACCCACACATGGGAACTGGCATCAGAATCCTTCAGCTCTGCACATGCAGATGGCCAAAAAGCACATGAAAAGATGCTCAACATCACTAATTATTAGAGAAATGCAAATCAAAACTACAGTGAAGTATCACCTTATACCAGTCAGAATGGCCATCATCAAAAAGTCTACAAACAATAAATGCTGGAGAGGGTGTGGAGAAAGGGGAACCCTCCTACACTGTTGGTGGGAATGTAAGTTAGTACAGCTTCTATGGAGAACAGTATGGAGGTTCCTTAAAAAACTAAAAGTAGAACTACCGTATGACACAGCAATCCCACTCCTGGGTATATACCCGGAGAAAAACATAATTCAAAAAGATACATGCACCCCAATGTTCATTGCAGCACTACTTACAATAGCCAGGACATGGAAGCAACCTAAATGTCTGTCAACAGAGGAACAGATAAAGAAAATGTGGTACATATATACACAATGGAATATTACTCAGCAATAAAAAAGAACAAAATAATGCCATTTGCAGCAACATGGATGGACCTAGAGATTGTCACACTGCGTGAAGTAAGTCAGACACAGAAAGACAAATATCATGATATCGCTTATATGTGGAATCTAAAAAAAAAAAAGGGTACAAATGAACTTATTTACAAAACAGAAGTAGAGTCATGGATGTAGAAAGCAAACTTATGGTTACCAGGGGATGAGGGGGAGGGATAAATTGGGAGATTGGGATTGACACATACACACTACTGTATACAAAATAGATAAATGATAATAACCTGCTGTATAGCACAGGGAACTCTACTCAACACTCTGTAATGGCCTACATGAGAAAAGAATCTTAAAAAAAAAAAGAAAGAATGGATCTATGTATATGTATAACTGATTCACTTTGCTGTACACCTGAAACTAACACATCACTGTAAATTAACTATACTCCAACAAAAATTTAAAAAAAAATCCTTCAGCTCTAGAGAACAAGTACAGACTGTAAAGGAGAAAAAGGGAATCAAAAACTCACAAAGTCAAAAAGAAGAAAATAGAAAACAATATTGGTGTCTAAAAAGAAGACTGACAAATAATAAACGACAGAGGAGATCTGAAAAAGGCCGTCCAAACCTGGTGCTAGGGAAAATCTGAAGTAGTCCATTATTCTTTACAGAACTTAAAAAGACTCAGCCATCTTTACCCCCAGATTGTCTCCCCAGCCCTGTAGAGACTGGAGATTTATTTTTGCATGATTAACAAGGTCTATGGACTGGGAAAGCTAGGGGGGAAAGTGGGCCTAGTAGAAGATGGCTACTGAAAACAGGAAGGTTAGGTGAGAACTTACATACTGACCCTTGAACCCTCAACCTTCTTCCTCCTTCTGTTCCCAGAATTCTAGCAGCCCAGCTGGGTTTTTGCACACATACAGAAATTTCAAATGAGCTTTATAGTGCCTTGTTCTTAAATATGATCAGACGGCAAGGACTCAAGGGTTTCAAAAAAAGATCTAATATGAAGTAAACAATTAGTGAAAAATAACTTGGAGAAAATAAGAAAGACTATTCGGGGAGATAAAAATACCGAAAGAATTATCATTAATATCTTCAGAGAAACAAAAGAAGATATGGCATGCATGAAACAAAAATAGCTACAACCCAAGGGTATTCATATAAAAAAATCTTAAAAATTAAAAGTAAGAGAAGGAAAACATTCAATAGAAGTATTAGAAGAAAGTTAATGAAATTTCCTAGAAAGTAAAGCCATAAAACAGAAAGACGGAAAAGGAGGCCAGGGGAATTAGAAGTCCAACGTTCAAATACTAGGAATCTCGAGAGGGAGATTTCAGAAAATGAGGGAGGGAGGTCAGATTTTATTTAAAGCTAGTTATCCCTACACAATCCTGAGGGGATTTATTTTCTTCCTAGAATTTTATGCAAAGCTAAGCTATTACTTAAGTATGAGGGGAGCACGAGACATTTCATAGACATTGAAGCTCTTCAAAAATTCACTTCTTATGTACATTTTTCCAGGAGCAGCCCCCAAATGAGGAAGTAAACCAAGAAAGGAAAAGACACGGGACATAGAAGACAGGATTTAACACGAGAGAGATGAAGATAATCTTCAAGATAGTAAAAGTAATTGACAGTTATTAATGTATACACGCTTTATATGGAGTATGAATATATGTATTAACCTCCATCATCCTCACACAATAATGTAATGTATGTGTACTCATTTGAAGATCATTTTACAGCTGAAGAAATGGAAGTGGAAAACAGTTAAGTCACTACACAAAGATTGGACCAAAAGGAAGGGAAAGCACCAGATTTTTAACCCAGAAAGACTGGTTTCAGGAACTTAATCCTTAATAGTCCTTTTTCCTGCTTCCCATTATACTCATCTAATCAAAATGATGACATAACTATATTTAGAAAATAGGGGGGCACAAGAAATGTTCAGATGTGTCGTGGTCGTGACGGTAGGGATGGTGGTGAAAAAGGGCCATATTTTCATCTTCCATAATGGCAAGTCAATAGATAATGGTCCACACTGAAAATAAAAATCGAGAATAGACACATATGACAAGGACCTACTATATAGCACAGAGAACTGTATTCAAGATCTTGTAATAACGTATAATGGAAAAGAACGTGAAAAAAAGATATATATATATATATATATATATATACACACATATATATACACACACATATATATATAACTGAATCACTTTGCCTTACACCTGAAACTAACACAACATTGTACATCAATTATACTTCAAAAAAAAAAGGAAAGGAATAGAAACGTATGCATAGTATTTGAAGAAATGTAGATTTTAAAAAGTCAGCTAAAAAGTAGGGATTACATGTGCATGTATGCGTGTGGTGGGAAGGCACTCCTTTTCTTCCCAAGCCTTGTAGAGCTATTTGACTTTGTAATCTGTATGAAGGTATGCATTTGATTAAAAGGAATAAAAATTAAATGAAAAAAATCAGAGCAAAAGGCTTTTCAGTTTGGTGTTTGAAGAATGAGGAAGTTGAGTGTGAAGCCAGCTCAGGCACTCAGCTCTCCACCAGTTACATCACTTGTCTGCAACTCAGCCTCCAAAGCTGACTAAGGGAGCACACAGTTTGGAGAATGAGATAGGGCACTGAAGGCATTCAAATGGTCATGATTACTTACCAATTGTTTGACTCCTGGTGAACTTTTGTCCCCTTTGAATTGGATGTACATTTATCTACTTTGATATTTCCTGAGTTTGGATTTACACTCTTTTTGGGGAGAGGGAAAAGAGGGTACTCAATCCTACCACCCATAGTAATTAGAATTAACATGGGAAGAAAGAGCAGGTGCTAAGTCTAGTGCAAGAGGATTGTACAAGACAGATCCTATGTAGGCAAGTTTGATATACAAAATGGGACCCAAGAAAGTCCAGACACTAAGAACACTGATATCATTTGTGAAACAAGGACAGTAATTACCAAAGGGCCACATCAACACTTGGATGAGTCCTACCAGGAAGCTGAAACACAGTGAAGAGGCTTTACATTTAGTCTGCCTTATTCTATAACTTTGCCTATAACTAAGCTCTTACGGAAGAAATTGGAGTGTTGTCTTTGGGGTAGCTGAAGAGCCATAATGGTGTCCCTGTCCTCTACATCTCACTTCTCTTATTCATCCTCTAGTGACAACTGAAGCGTCTTACAAGTTACATGATCTCTTTTCCCTCTTCAGAAACGTTCAATAGCTTTCATACAAGGCAGGATAAAGCCGAACTGCTTAAGCTCGTATGGTAAGCAGCTCCTCTGCCTCCTTTCTTTTGTCCATCCCTGTTTACTTTAGACCTTATTCATAAAGATGAGGTCATTAGGCAACATTTAACTTAGCTCCTGAGTTCTGCTTTACTAAACATACACAACACCTTCCCTAACCTGTTGATTCCTTTCCCGGATTAGAAGGAATAAAATGAAGAATTAAGTAGTTAAAGAATGACTGACCTTCTACCCCTAGCTTTCCCCTAGTAAATTGGCAGGTGGACCTCGCGGGTAGAGGCAGAGCACGTGGGCAAGAGAACATCCAATTGCAGGTGGACCATATGAGCAAGACGGCGTCCCAAGATAGATCAGAAGAAGTCAGCAGGTTTGCACACAGTGGAAAGATGATGAAGAATGTGACCTTCTGCCTTAATGATTAACTGAGATTGTTTTCCCTTTGAAAATCGTCATGGCTGAGCAGAATCTTCAGAGTTGGTCTCTGGACATAAGTCCACCATCTCCTCAGATTGCCGGTTTTTCTGAATAAGGTAACCTTTCTTCTCTACTGAAGCTTGCCCCTCAATTCGTTATTGGCTGTGGAGCAGCGAGTGGCCAAACCTGCACTTGGTTACAATATTTAATGCCTTCCATAAACAGATGTCAACCTATCTTTTCAGATCCATTCCTTTTCTATCACTCTTGGAATTTTTAACCTTCTCTATGATTCACGTTCTCATCTTTCTCATCTTTGCTCATAGACAGAAAATGCACTTATAATGTCTATTTGACATTTAAAGTTCTATGATCCTTCAGGTTTCAACTCAAACACGACCACTTTCATGACACCCTTTCCAAACTCTACAGTTACGAGGAATTCTGAGGTGGGAAATAGTGCAATTCTGGCTTAGCTGAAGTGGAGGTGTCAACAGAAGGACACTGGCCAACATTATTCAGACACAGCTTGTAAAATATTTTCCACAGTTGAATGCTCAATATATCTTGGACAATCCATAAATCACAGAATTTTTTTCCCCAGTCAGCTTGTTCAAGGGCAGACTTCCTATCCTGGCTTTTTTATTGCCTTCCAGCCAATCTGCTTAACAAATGGAAAGAAAACAAAACTCACTGTTCCCAGACTTTGCAGTTTTTCTCCCCTGCTTCTTATATTTGTTACATAAATTCCATTTCTGCTTTATGTCCATGCTCTCATATACAAGTACACTCCTAATGCATTAACTAATCAGACCGTCTAATAAAGGTCTCATCGGCCAGGCCCATAAGGCCAACTCAACCAGATTCTATGCTCTAGCTCTTGACCTAGACCTGGATCAGAAACAAGCCACAGAGAGGTATCTTGCACTGTTCTATTTGCCTCCAAACCTCAGACAAAACCAGTCATCACAGCCCAATCAATCTTCTCTCAGACCCATCTTCCTGCAGAAAGGAGTGCCTTTATTATCCTTGTGTAGAGTAATCCAGGCCCATCTTCCAGGTCTCTCACAGATTAGGGACTTCATGCTTTCAGTCTTTTCCTCTTGCTATGTAGATATTAACACTTCCTTTCAGATACTGGACATAGCCCTGACTGTAAGAATTTCAGTTTTGGCAAGTAAAAAATGATTTTTTAAAATGTGGGTTTTTTTTTTCACTAGTGTAATCACTCCCAGAAAACCCAAATTAAGCTGTAGAGAATGAATAGTGCAGCTTCACAGCCAGGCTGCAGGAGGTTCATATCAATCCACATTTGTGGCATTCAGACTGAGAAAGAGGTAGCAGAGATTCTCCACTGCTTAAAATTAGAGGAAAGACCTAGAGAACAATGGTGTAAAGGTTATAGTTCCTAACCATTTTGTTATTCGTTTTTGCAATTTGAGCACAGCTCAGAGCTCTGCTGAAAAGAAGAAATGATTATCATTCATTTCAGCACCACCACTTCCCGCCCAGCTTCCCATTCATTTTCAGGCTCTCGTCAGTTTTGACTAGGATTTTTAATACATGCTCCTGGCTGGAAGCAAGACCTGCCTTCTTCACACTTCAGCTAAGACCTCAGACATTTTCATCAGTGTCTTTCTAAAACATTGACTGCATGGATCTCTCCTGCTAAAAAACTTTCACGGCTGTCTTCAAGCACAGTGTCTGAATAATTTAGTACCAGGCTTAACAACGTGATACTTTTCTCCTTCAGATTATGCTCTCCTTTCTTTTTAGAATATATAATGCATACTAAAATAATGTATACTAAAGGGAAGAAACTAATAGAAAGTGAACAATCAAAAAATAAGCAGGGCTTCCCTGGTGGCGCAGTGGTTGAGAGTCCGCCTGCCGATGCAGGGGACGCGGGTTCGTGCCCCGGTCCGGGAAGATCTCACATGCCGCGGAGCGGCTGGGCCCGTGAGCCATGGCCGCTGAGCCCGCGCGTCCGGAGCCTGTGCTCCGCAACGGGAGAAGCCACGACAGTGAGAGGCCCGCGTACCGCTAAAAAAAAAAAAAAAAAAAAAAAATGAGGAGGGAGAGTTATCTCATTTATACCCATATCTATAAATATACATTTTAACTTGATGGCTTGCAAACTCATATCCTCCTGTCCAGACCCCAGAGTCCCAAACTGGCAAATCCCAATCATCTCTGGGCCATTCCCAGTGGCTTATTTTACAGACACTGCAAAGTATCAAGATCCGATATGGAATTTCTTTTCCTTTTTTACAGATTGAGGCTTTCCTCATTCCATCTCGAGGAAAATGATTTTTCTCATTGGCGCACCTGAACCTTCCTTGCTGCTTTCGTGTATTAGGCATCATTTCAGATTAACTTGGTTTATATTTTGCCACAAAATGCCCTTCCCCCCATTTTAGAAATCCCTGAATGTAATTTCCCCCTAAATCAGGTCCCTGCTAGTCTTCGCCATCCTCGTAAACAGCTACACCTTCTGGCCTCGGGTCATTGATCTAGGAATCATTTTCCTTCGCTACATGTCCCTACCCAATCCGTTAGCAAGTCCTGATGACACTGTTCCCAATGTCTCTTTCAGACTGCGGCACTACTCAGGGATGTAGGCTTTGGGGAGAAATCAGTGAGCATCACTGAACCAACGGTTAAAGTTTGAAGGATGGGTATGAGGAAAGTTAAAAGGAGTTAAAACTGAGAACAATGGTGAAAGGGACTGAGCTGATGAACAGACGTCTTCCTCTGAGTAGAGAAAGATCAGCTCGGTGCTCTGTGACCACCTAGAGGGGAGGGATAGGGAGGGTGGGAGGGAGGGAGACGCAAGAGGGAAGAGATATGGGAACATATGTATATGTATAACTGATTCACTTTGTTATAAAGCAGAAACTAACACACCATTGTAAAGCAACTATACTCCAATAAAGATGTTAAAAAAAAAAAGAAGTGAAACCAAGTGGCTGCTGATTGCTTGTGATGTAATGCTAAGCTGACTGTGTGAGGAGAGGGCAAGGGGGAGGGGCAAGTGGGGCGGAGAGATCTCTTTAGAATAAGATCCTTACAGGCAGGATTTCTTTCAAGATCTTGCTATACCCAAGGACATTTTAACTCCTTTAAGACTGTAGTATTTTGAAAAATGAAAGGGCCTAGAATATTTCATGGAATATGTAATAATGAAGAGATTCATTTGGCAGTGGCAAAACAAGGTCCCCTCGTGTGCTATTAACAAATTCATGCATTAACGATTTCCAGAGGCAATGTCTTAAGTGACTCAGAATAAATTCAGATCACCAGCAGGTTATACTCGCTTAGAACATTTTCCCTCCTGGCTGAGTGAGCATCCCAAGAAAGTATTTAATGAGGTGGTGCGTTAATCAGCCATCCCTGGGTCTGTATTGCTCCCTGAGAAATGGACCTAATTGCCTAATAAATTTTTCTCAAATATTTCTTACCTCTACAAAGGATATATCAAGAGGAATCACATGTCTTCAGCTGTTTACCTCAATCAACAAATATTTATTGATGAAATAAAGCTACATCAGGTGTGACTTGGCAATAACATAGCAGGCTGGCCGGCAAAAGGACAAATCAGAACATAATTTTCAGTAGAGTCATAGCAGGCCAATGAAAATTAGTTGTCAAGAGTAAGAGTAGGTTTTCCTGGTGGCGCAGTGGTTGAGAGTCCGCCTGCCGATGCAGGGGCCATGGGTTCCTGCCCCGGTCTGGGAAGATCCCACAGGCCACGGAGTGGCTGGGCCCGTGATCCATGGCCGCTGAGCCTGCGCATCCGGAGCCTGTGCTCCGCAACGGGAGAGGCCACAGCAGTGAGAGGCCCGCGTACCGCAAAAAAAAAAAAGAGTAAGAGTAACTAATGCACGTGTATAATAATTTACAAATCTTGTCATCTACATATAGCTTATTTGATCTTCACAACAATCCTTGGAAGTGTTATATCTCCTAATTTATGGAAGAGAAAACTGTGCCTGAGAGTTCAATGACTTTTCTAAGGTCACTGGCAAGCAGTATTTCCCCAAATACACTTCACTTCCTAAATTTTCCAATAACAGTACATTTTGGAGGTAGTATGTTATGTGGACAGCTTAGCACTACACAGTATGATCGTGCCCTGGGAAGTTTCCCACCCAGTTAGTGCTCCAAAAACCAGAGAGGTGCGCAGACGGGCTCCCACAGGAGAATGCATTTCTACCATGGCTCCACTAGGTGGCAGTGAAGACCACCACTAGAAGCAAGTGTTTGTCACTACTGTAGAGACATTTGGTCAAAGCAGGAAAGAGGAAAGCAGCAGAGCGGCACTATTCTTTCAGAGTTAGAAAAGCGTGCGTGTGTATATGCTTGCGTGCCTCCGTGTGTGCGCGTATGTTTGCAGGGCAGAGGAACTAAAAAATGAATAGAACTGTTACTGCATTCTATGCGGTTTCCCCTACGGCTGGTGGGTAGAACCAGAGTGAAAGAAAGACCTTGATATTTGGCCCTTCAGTACTCGGCTGTGTCCTCTAAACCCAGACCTGCAATCCCACCCCTGGATTCTGGATGTCCAGTGAGGCATTACGTGACGTACAAAATTATCATTGTCATTTAGCGTAAAAGTGAGTGCTTTCTTGAGAGGAAGCATGTGTGAATTCAGTGCATGAATGTCTCTGGCTGTGCCTGCGGGCTGGTCTTTCTCCACAAGTGTACATAATCTGTTCGCTGGTAGAGAAACCAGCAACTTGCAGCATCCTATGGGGAAAGGAACTCAATAGCTGAAGGAATGCAAGATACCTTTGATGCTTTCCTGTTCAGTAGTAATCAGCATTGCTACAGTTTAATTGCAAATTGTGGCCACTGGATAAAGAAGAGTTCTCGACTAGAGCATGCCATAGCAGAAAATATACGTGTCTGGGTTGGAATCCATCTTTGCCACTGAATGTTGTTTAGATGGCCATCCTAAGCCTTCTGAAAGTTAGGGGGTAAAAATGTTCCATTTGTCTGTGAATCGCTACCAGCTCTGGGGAAACCCCCAACCCGTTGATCAAACCAGAGTTCCCATCAATTAGAACAGTGTTCGATTGGAGGCGACTCCTTTGCCGTTGGGGACAGCTGCTTTTCTTCTGGCACTGGGGGTAGATCAGGTGCTTTCTGGCCACACCTGGAAACAGTGAAGCGAGTCATGTGAAGAGCTTCTTCATACCCTGGGAGGGTGTCCAGGGAGGACGGCAGCTGGCTCAGGGAGCTGGGGGAGTGAGCCACGGCCAGGATTCTTCGAGCCGCAGGGCCAAACACTGACTGCAGGGCTGGAGAGGAAAGAAGGACTAGAGCTCAAGTAAACGCGGCGTCCACAGAAATCAGAGACTTACGGCACACTCAATCCCCTTTCATTTTAAACAAGTGTCCAAATTCATCATCACTCTTGGCCACAGATATTAGGAAAATCCTGTGAAGCTTGTTCAGAAACCAGCTTCACTCTTTGCTAGGAGATCCCATCTTCTCTGGATTCCTCCAATTCCAAAGTGGGCTCCCATATCTCACAACCCTGTCCTTTTCCCTTTACGGATTTGGACCCCTTTATACCAACACACTTAAGTTGCAGACTCCTTAGAAATAGTTGTTTCTGCCTACTTATCTTTTCCCCAAAATGACAGTGAGAAAAGAAAAGCAGGATAGGTGAACAACGTGCTATAGTGTTCTCTCTTTTCAAAATAAATATCACAGGGTATAATCACAGGGCATAATTTATCACAGGGTATAAATATCACAAGGCCTGCTGTTCTGCCTTGTATTCACTCTCCAATTTTAGCAAAGAATGTAATGCAAAGAAGAGAACAGAGGGAAATAAAGGAAGGTGTTTTATGATCATCCAGTGTTGGGTTTAATATCTAATGGTTTAAGACCTGGTGAATAAAGAAAGTACACACAACTCATTTCTCTAAAGATAAAAAAAAAATTAGTATAGATAATAGAAAGCGTATGTTTTCACAAAAATCTAAGACATTTTCGAAAAAGGGATATGTTCAGAGCTTCAAATGGTTTTATCAAAATAATTATTTATAAACTTGGGAATTCTTCCTGTAAGACATTTCCAATATTGTCTCCAACATTCCATTTCTTTCTTCACTCCATTATCTGACCAAAAACTGAAAATACAGCATCCATGGGAGACCAGGTCACTGCACCATCAGGCTTTGGGAAATTAAAGCTGCCCTAAGTTTTAGAATCTTTAACGCTATTTGATGAATGTTTTTACACCGTTGCACTGTCCTAAGCGATCGTTTAAACCTGGGTTCACCTCCCACGTCCTACATCCGTGTACTCACAAGTGATCGTGCTCTGGAGCGTGTTGTCCTGGTCAAAAGCGATGACCGTCACTTCATAGGGTGGCCGGCCCTCGTCTTCCCCATTTTGCTGGTGACCCAGACAACAGCGGAAGCACATAGAAGTGAGGCCACACAGGAGAAGCAGCGCCCCAATGACCACCAGCAACCTGTAAGGACCCCACCGAGCAGTGAGAGCTCTGTGGTCTGGCGTTTTTCCCAACTTTGGCGTAATCAGTCTTCAGTGTCTCCATTTTGATTTTTGTTTGAGTATTTCATAGAACGACTATCAGATTTTAATTCCCAGGTTTTCTCTTCACGTATATGCTTCCTTATTTTGCCAGCAAGACTAAGTCAGTTCACTAGAGCAATTCATGACAGATTTAAATGTGGTTTGGAGGGGCTAATTTTTACTGAAGTAATCTCCTCTCTGTGGCTTTCTCTAGAGCTGACCCTGAGAAAGTACACAATAATCCGTCCATGTTGGCCCAGGAGATGGTATTGAAATAGGAAATCCTGGTATATTGTCACACAGGTTAGTGACGGGGTAAAGAAGCTTTACTCCACGAGATGCTAGGAAATAGGCTGGATGTCTCAGTTTCTTTTCTGCTGTCAATATATTTAAAAACTAAAATAAATAAATAAAAGTAATCCCCTGAGAAAAACTCCCTTTTAAACATCTTTCTGGGTAATATAGCTGAAACTTACCATATATACCAGAGATGTACCCAATCTGTGGTCAGGCAACTATGGAGGAAGAATAAAGGTTTGTTTGCAATAAAAATATAGTCAATGCCTGTTATCATTCCAGAATCAGAAATACAAGTTACAACGTATGATACCTTGTTATAATAAAAGCATCACAGGTTATATTAACTTCGATGTAACCAGCTGAATCTATTATGAAATGGGATGCCTTCAGTAGTGATTTATACTATACATGGCGTTGTGTAAGTCATTATGAGATGGACTAAACTAGTGATTATGAAAATAATGTTAATAGAACCTGTAACCATGACCATTGTAAACAGTTTTGATGACAATTACCAAGAAAGAACTTTCAATGCAAGTTTACAAAGAGTGGAAATAAATGTGAAAGTTAAGGTTTGTATGTATTTGAGGTCAATAAAATTTAAACATAAAGAAAATTTCAGTTATAAGCGTGATAGTTTGTAATTTATGTTTTGCAAGTTGTTGCAAAAAGGGCCACCATATAAACAACAAGGTCCTACTATATAGCTCAGGGAACTATACAAAATATCCTGTAATTATCCATAATGGAAAAGAATATGAAAAAGAATATATATATATATATATATTTGAATCACTTTGCTATACATCAGAAACTAGCACAACATCACAACCCTGTAAATCAACTATACTCCAAGAAAAAAATAAAAAGCAGAAAAAACAAAAAAGGGCCACCATAAAACCATAAAAACTCCCACCGTAAAAAGGGCTTTAAATTTTCACATCCAGGATCAAAACAGATAAGCATATCCACTGAGGCCAAACAAGGAGGGGGGAGAAAATGTAGAAACCAACTTCCTCATGACAAAAGCGAATTAAATATTCTGAGTGAACTAGGGCAATTATCAAGTTTCTCTATAGAATGAAGAAAATATAGATTGCAAGGGAGAAGGAGTGTGGGATAAGCTGGGGAGTGTGAAGGGGACGGGAAGGAAAATATCTGTTTTTCACTGAAGATGAATACATTTACTACTTTATGATCTAGTGATCTGTTGAAATCCACTTCTATATCCTCTCTGTTTGCACAGTTGTAGATCATACAGTTTTCTTTTTCACTGAACAGTGTCTCTAGGTGTTCTCACATTCCCCGTTTGTTCAAAGCCCCTTCCAGTTCTACAATGTTACAATTCTGATTCTATTAAAAATAACCCTCCTATGGTGGTAGGTGTCTAAAACCGCAGAGAGCTCGTGGCAAGTAACCAAGGCCATCACCATTTCCTTTGGGTTTAACAGACTTGGCTGTGGGGAAACTCTTCCTGTGGCTAAATGTGTGTTTTCCTTCAGCCTAAGTAAGTCTTTTCATTCAAATTGTCCCTGCTTTCTTAAATAGTTTACCTCCAAGAGGAAGGAATCTCTTCCCTTTTTATCTTTGTGTCCTCTGTGTCTACATAGGACCTAATTGTGACAGGTTTAGATTGAGGGATAACTACCTCAAAGTGATAGCTAAATGAAGTCTGCAATAAATATTAACATGCCCTGAAAAATAGGAAACGCTTTGCAGATTTGAAATGGTGGTGCTGCGTTGGCAATCACCCAAGTATATCTGCGTGTCAGTAGTGAATCCTGTCTGTCTCGGTGACTCTCTGAGAGGCTTGGGAAAGAAAATCTTTTGCAAGTCACCGTGACTGTATAAACTGAGATTAAGTCTGCTGTTTTGACAGGAAGATTGGCTTTGGAAAAACACCATCAGCAGTGTTATCTTGAGTACTTAGGATGACACAACACCTGTTTTTGGATAATCTGTCTTTGAGATCAGTGGGTTGATGCCATTTAAGTAGAAATAAGGGAAGTTAGAGATATCTAATGACATTTTGACCCTGTTTTGGGTGTTGATGTTTTTGTCTGTCTCGCTTTCCTCCCAGTGTGGACTCTCAGATACTTACTGTTCAGGATTGACACAGTTCTCCTCACATCTTGCCCAAGGAAGCTGTAGGAAGGGAAACAATCTCAGACAGGGAAATGGTCTCATCTGCTGTGCTCAGCAGTATATGAGTCATCCCTCATGACTGCGCTGTCAGGTCAGTCGGTGACAGCAGGGCAAATACAAGGACAAGGTCATGGGGTCAGTCATGTTTAGCACTGTTTTCATCTCTCCTCTACCTGATCTTTATTAAGTTCACAGTGGGAAAACCTGGAAGAGCAAATACCTGATCTGTTTCGGTTTTGGTTTTATGGTGGTGGGTGAGCATCACCGCCTCTGTGAACGAGAGGCAGCATTTATACCAATTTGTTTGTCCTAGAAACTTCCTGATCTGTCTCTCAGGATACAGTTCTTGTTCTCCTAATTCTCTATCAGTTAGAAATTGAATTCAACCCCACCGCTCTTCTTTATTCCCTCCGTACATCAATAACTCACCGTACAAGAGAAGAAGAGGGGAAAGGGAGGGGAAAATCTTATTGATTGAATAGCTACTCTATGCCAGCCAGATTGCTAAGAATTTTTAAGATTTCATAACATTTCATCACAATAACCATGCTGGTGGGTACATTATTTTGAAACGTTAAGAGACTAAGGCATAGAGGTTTGGGTAACATGACCAACTGCATACACCTATTGAATTGGCCAGAATTCAGATCAGACTCTCTCATGTACACGTGTGGAATGAATCACTAGAACCAGGGACAAGTCTGCTCTAACAGCTGTTGACATTGCTGTCAGGTCCCTTCTACTCCCAAAAAAGGAATGTCCCACTCCTTCTTTTACCTTATATTTCAGTTGACTTTCTCCTTCAAAAACCTCTCTAGGTAAACTTCTGTTCTAGAAACTGTCTCTCTCTTCCAATAACTTGGATGACTTGATATTTCAGGAAATCAACAACAAAGGCCACAAAGTTACTCTAAAAAGAGGCAAGAATTTGTACTTCTTGGGAGTTTGTGGGGAGGGTGGAGGCAGGCAGGGGACACACCTGCATATGACATTGGGTGAAAAGGATTTGTAAAAGAACAAACAGCTGGTCTCTACAGAAGACATTTGAGAAACTCCTGGTTTTGTTTTAGTTTAAAATAATTGGCCACTAAGGATGACAAAGTATGTGTTTCCTCAACCCACCCCTGGTACTTCACTTTGTTTTCTTGACTAAAGTTTAAAAAAAGCCTAAAGTGCTCAGCCGATAAAATGCCTCTTTTCAGGCCTGTTGCAAAAAGAGAAGAAACGAGAAAAGAAAGGAAGGGAACGACAAGGAGGAGAAGAAGCAGTAAAAAGAAAATACAAGAAAAAGCAAGAAAAGGCTATGGTTTCAGACATTCCGTTAACTGGTATATAGGAAGTAAAGAAAGTAGCACCCTCTCTGTTAGGAGCTGTTCAGGAATCTGAAACCAGCCCATTTCTTCATTTGCTTTTCTTCTTAATAGATTTCATATCTGTGTAAACGTCCCCTTGAAAGTGATCCAGAATTCCTCAGTCCAATGACTCTTTCTCAGCTAATGAGTTACTCAGAATCTTCTGCTTCTTAGTGGGGAGAAATAAAAAGTGCAAAGTATTTTAAAAGAGTTTTCTTTCTCAACTTATCTCTTATCCAGAGGCACCTAAACTGCTAGAGTAGTATTAGGGCTGATATGGGAAACACTAGGGGAATTATGTACTTGGTTTTAATAATTTACTTGGATTTTTTTTTTTTTTTTTTGGCCATGCCACGCAGCTTGTGGGACCTTAGTTCTCTGCCCAGGGATCGAACCCGTGCCCCCTGCAGTGGAAGTGTGGAGTCCTAACCACTGGACCACCAGGGAATTCCCAGTAACTTACTTGGGGTTTTGAGGGATAGGTGAAGAGATGTTAAAAGAGAGAAATATACATGAGACACTTCTAAATTGTCATTGCTCTCCTACTAGTATATATGTCCTTCTTTTCACTGATGTCATTAGTCACACATGCACTATATGTAACCCTATAATACTAAGGGAACATTCTAGTTATTCTTTTCCCTACCATCCCTTTGGTTCTATAAATGTCTCCCCCCTCATTCATTTCCCTCCAGGTTCTTCTGAGAGTTGATTTATCTGAGAAACAAAGAAACAAACAGAGGTCTTATGTCTGCGTTTTCACAACTCACCTGGATGAAATACACCAGGGCAGAAGCCATCAGGGCTCGGGATTGCACCCTCATCGGGCTGCACTCCTACTTCTCCAGGTCACGCACTGGGCGTTCGTTGCCTCCTTTCCATGCTCTGTGCCATGTCTGACTTCTTGACCTGAAGGACCTAAGGAGAGAAACTCTTCTCAGCAATAAATCGGTTTTTCCTCCTCTCTCTTTCTCTTCTCTTACTCCCTCGGGCTGTTATTTTCTGTGGTTTTTCTCTCCCCTTTCATCCTAGCTTCTTTCTCTATTTCTATTCCTGGTTTTAAGGTCTCCACGTTTGCTTCCCTGTGTCTTCTCTTCTTCCATTCTACTCTTAGCCCTTTCTAGATGTCTTTAAATTTCTCACACTGCCTCCAAAAAGAAGACGTTCAGGAAGGACACATCAGTCCTGTGAATTAGATATTTTTCTAGGCAGTGCTGGGAAACTGGACTTGAAGGAGGATCAAAGGCACGTTGAGGGTGACCACATAAGTTCTCTTCTCCATCAGAAAAGGAGTAATATTCTTGGTCCTTCACCCAAGCACTCCAGGGTGACTGTTGCCAGTTGAAAGTCACCCTGCCAATCTCCATTCACTCCCCTCTCCGTGTGACTAGCTCGCCTGTCTTGCTCTCCCCTTCAGTATGCAGGCCTCCCCTTCACTATGTTGATAATCAACTCTCCTGGTTCTGGGTCATTTATTCCTAGACACTGGAGTAGGGCTGAGAGGTTGCCAAATGAACTGGAAAGCTATAGCATCTTTGGAGAAAGCAGGTGGGGAGATTAGAATTTCTATGTGCTGTCCATGAAATAACCCTCCACCCTGGCTTCAATTCCCATTGAAATAGTTAAAGAGACATTTTTAAACAAGATTCAAGATCTCTCTCTCTCTCTCTCTCTCTCTCTCTGTCTCTCTCATATAATGTAAAGTCAGAGCAGGAATAAGCACACATGGAAAGGACATAGAAACTTTGTAAAGACGCACTTCTATAGGAACAAATGAATGCTGTATAAATGATGTATGCTTAAGCCAGTAATCTTTTAATTAATACAAAGTATTAAAATTTTTTAAATACAAAGTCTTTCATAAGAAAATTGGACATTTGCTTACAGTGATCTATCTTATAAACATTGGGAAAAAAACAACTTTCAGATACTAACTCTGAAAATCTGATTTTACTGAGTTGTTGAGGGGAGACCGTTGGGCGGGGTTGATTCTAAAAGCCCTCCCACCGCATAACAATGTGATATGAGAATGGAGAATGTAAACTTAATTTTATTTCTTTTTTTTTTTTTTTAAATAAATTTATTTATTTATTTTTGGCTGTGTTGGGTCTTTGTTGCTGTGAGCGGGCTTTCTCTAGTTGTGGCAAGAGAGGGCTACTCTTCGTTGCAGTGTGCGGGCTTCTCAGTGCGGTGGCTTCTGTTGCGGAGCGCGGACTTTAGGCGTGTGGGCTTCAGTAGTTGTGGCTCGCAGGCTCTAAAGCTCAGGCTCAGTAGTTGTGGCACACGGGCTTAGTTGCTCCGCGGCATGTGAGATCTTCCCGGACCAGGGCTCAAACCCGTGTCCCCTGCATTGGCAGGCGGATTCTTAACTACTGCGCCACCAGGGAAGTCCCCTTAATTTTATTTCTTAGCTAAGGAAATCAAATAGTGAGAGAAAAATCTGGTATGATACTGGTGATTCAAAATCATTCATTTCCAAAAATAAACGAACACTACATTATATTTGTAAATGTAAGAGTACTTTCCAAATTTTAGCAGAGAATTGGGCCAGGTAGGAGGTATTTTACAGGGTAAGAGAGCAGAATTCTAATCTAAACCCTCCACTAAATTATTATATAATTTCTTCAGTTCTCAGTGTTCCCATTCATTAAATAGGAGTGGAATGCCCACTGGACCTGCCCTAGATGTTGCTTTATGTTGCATCATGAAGGCATTTTGATTGGAATATTTCTAGTCAGAGTGTCATGTACATGTTCATATAGCATCACTAAGCTTGCCCTTCTCTTTCTCTTGTCAGACAGGCAGTAGGGCATCATGGCTAAGAATCCAGCTTGGTTGTCTGGGATTAAATACAATACTTACTTGGTCACTTATTAAGTGTGGCATCTTAGGCAAGTTATTACATCTCTCTGTTGGCTCAGTTCCATCCTATATAAAATGGATAAAATAATGTTACTTCATACACTTATAGAGATTAACTATGTTAATGTGTATGAAATACATATCCTAGTCCTGATATAACAAGTATTTTGTAAGTGTTAACTAAGATTACCTTGATTTCCACTCAATTTTAACAGTAACTTTTCCCTTCAATATGCTGGTAAGTGATGTCCTCCTGCCTCTCGTGTGTATTGTCACCATGACCTTGTTTTAGCTGTCCTAGCATTCCCGTTCTGGAGTATTTCCCCTTGCTATCCTGGCCCTCTCTTCTCCCAGTCATGCCAGCCTTCACCTGCATGAACAGGTTTGCCCATTAACATGACTTTTTCCCCCCAATTGCACTTTTCTGCCATGTGTTTGCCCTCCAGCTTTCTAACAGGTTAGAACAAAATGGAATTCTGTTCATGACCTTCCTGTTACTTTTCTTTCTTAGAATTACTACTGCCCCTTGCCCTCCCCCGACCCCTCCCTCCACTGGATTATTCCCAGGAGAAAGAGAACTTCTTGTTTATCCTAATGGAAGTGATTATGCCTTGTGGCAGTTTTAGCTCTGAGCTCAGTCCCTATCAAAGCATCCCTGTAGGGAATGATGAGACAGGAGAGAGGCTTAGGGTGGGAAGACCGAAGAGGTCCACCCTGGAAGGGCAGGTGCCTGAGGTAGAGGGGCATGAACTCATTACAACCCTACACAGTCTTGTGGCTCCATTACGCTTGTCAATCATTAGCTTGTACCCAGGTTGTTAAGAACATGGAGTGGAACCAATGGAGGGCACTGTACCAAAGACTTTTCACCTACGCTTCAGGGAATTGTTATACAACAGTGATAACAAGTGGGGCGAAAGAATTTCTTACTTCTGGTTCCTTTGATTATTCTCCTTTTGACCTTGCCTAGGTCAGGTGACTCACTGCAGGTTCCCTTCCTCTCTGTGCTTCAGTGAAATAGAGGCTAGGACTTTTATTCCTCTGAGACAGCAAGAGTGAGCTATGAAGAGCTGACAGTGGGTTGGACCACAGCCATGGCTTCAAAAATAGCTAATACGCCAGGAGAAACCAGTTTTATCTTGCATCTACTGGAAGCTCCACTAGGAAGACATAAAATAATAGTGTCTCGACTTTATGAATCATGATTGCAGCCTAAGTTTTTTTTTGGCCATACCACACGACATGTGGGATTTAGCTCCCAGACTATGGATAGAATCTGTACCCCTGCAGTGGGAGCTCAGAATCTTAACTGCTGGACTGCCAGGGAAGTCCTAGATTTTTTTTTTTTCATTTTGTGTAAGCAGCTTAAGTATTGAGTGGGAACCTCAGAGGCACTGAAAGTCAGTGATAGGATTAGATTTAAGGAATTTTACAAAACAGGAGGATTAAGATTATTAACTTTATATACCATGTAACACATTACCACAAATTACGTAAGCAGCAATGTAAAATGACACACATCTTTATCTCACAGTATCTGCGGGTCAGAAGTGTGGGCACAGCTAATTTAGGTCCCTTGCTTAAGGTCTCACAAGGCTACCATCCAGGTGTCTGCTGGGTTGTATTCTCATCTAAAGGCTTCACTGGGGAAGGATTCATTTCTGGGCTTCCCTAGGCAGAATTCATTTCTCTGTGGCTGTAAGATTCATGTAAGCTGTTTCTTTAAATACAACCAGGGAGAGAGAGAGAGGGAGAGGGAGCGCACAGGGAGAGATCCATACTTTAGTGAGATAGGCACTACACCTATGTAACCACATATATGTGATCACGGACATTACATCACCTCTGCTGCACTCCAAGCCACAGATCCCACCCACACGCAAGAGGAGGAGATTACACAAGCAGGGATAATGAGAACCACTTAAGGTCTGTCAAGTCTGTCCAGCTATCTGCCACGTAAAAATTGTAGAAATTATTCCCATGGGTGTTTCAAAAACAGAAGAAACCCAAATGTCCCTCAGTGAATGAATGGATAAAGAAAATGTGGTACACCTATGCAGTGGTATATTATTCAGCCTTAAAAAGGAAGGAAATTCGGACACATACCACAACATGGATGAACCTTAAAGATATTATGCCAAGTGAAATAGGTCAGACACAAAAGGACAAATACCATATGCTTTCACTTGTATGAGGTCCCTGCTGTAGTCAAATTCACAGAGGCAGAAAGCAGGATGGTGGTTTCCAGGATCTGGGAGGACAAAGGAATGGGGAGTTGTATTAGTCAGGGTTTTCCAGGGAAATGAAAACAATAGAATTTGTATATATATAGAGAAAGGGATTTATCATTTAATTATGGAGGCCGGCAAGTCCAAATCTGTAACGTGGGCTGGCAGACTCAAGACCTAGGAGAGCCAATGGTGCAGTTCCAGTCCAAAGGCTGTCTCCTGGAGAATTTTTTTCTTTTTTGGAGAAACGGTAGTTTTTTGTTCTGTTCAGGCTTTCAACCGATTGGATGAAACCCACTCACATGGGGAGAAATCTGCTTTATTCTACTGATTAAAATGGTAATCTCATCCAAAAACGCCCCTGCAGAAACACTCAGAAGAATGTTTGACCAAATATCTGGGCACGCTGTGACCCAGTCAAGTTGACACATAAAATCAACCGTCGTAGGAGTTCTTGTTTAATGGATACAGAGTTTCCATTGGAGAAGATGAAGAACGTTCTGGAGATGGATAGAGGTGATGGTTGCACAACAATGTGAATGTGTTTAACGCCATGAAACTGTACACCTAAAAATGGCTAAAATGGTAAAAATTTTATGTTATGTAAGTTTTACCACAATAAAAAAAGAGAGGAATAGCTTAAAACCTACAGGCTAGAATAGCAAATAGCAAATAGAATAGAATAGCAAATAGAATAGCAAATAGCAAATAGAACAGCGAAATATGGCCATGTTGAGGGGCTAGATCACCCAGAAGATGGTGACTGGTCTAGTTTTCACACTGTCCGTGTTGTAGCACTTCTGCGTGAGCTTCTGTTTGGAGGGACATCAAGAAAAGATTTGAGGGTGCCCCTGATGTGGGTATCCTCTACTGCATACCACATTTAAAGTCTACTATGAAGTGGATATGCTCTGCCTTGGTGATCTGAAAAGTCTCTCACTGAATCCTTTGAGAGAGATTCATACTGCGTTTATACTATCACTTAGAAGAAGTCACCTATGTCTTTCATGATCTGGCATAATTGAAAGAACAGTGAACTGAGTTCTTGTCTAGCATCAGGTAGAAAAGAGATATTCAGTAAACCACTTAAATTTGGGGGACTTTAGTTCAACTTTCTCAAAATAAAAGAATTGAGATAGATTTTTCTTCGATTTCTCTGTAGTTTAAAAATCCAGTTTATGCTGGTGATGTCTTCACAATTAAGAATCTCGTGTTAACTGTCAACCGTCTGTAGACTATTGGCACAATTAGTATGGTACGCTAGGGTGGTAGAAAAGAATGAGATTTCCTTAATAGAAGGGGATCTATCCTTACTTTTAAAGGGCTTATAATTTAGTTGAAGAAATGGAATAACATTAATGAAGTTGAAAATCAATACAGGGCATGTTAGAGTACATAAAATGAGGGGAGAAAAAGAAACTGATGATGACAATCCAACCTGTAGGTGCTAAGGTGAGAGGATTTTTTAAAGAAAAAAAAAATTGTGTGTGAAGGAAGTATAGGACTTGTAGAGCTCACCACCAAGTCCTGGACTGTTAGGGAGATTCCTGTGAGTGTTGACCCAAAGGACAACGGACGATTATGCCCTCCTGGGTCTCATGGGTGAAGTGTGGAGGTGAATATCAGAGATCTGGGCGATCTAGCTCAATCTTAGGCCTTCTGTAAGGAATGTATTTCTTTCTGGTCTTGTGTCTTTCTTTGGGTAATTTTTTTTTTTTTGCGTTACGCGGGCCTCTCACTGTTGTGGCCTCTCCCGTTGTGGAGTACATGCTCCGGACGCGCAGGCTCAACGGCCATGGCTCACGGGCCCAGCCGCTCCGCGGCATGTGGGATCTTCCTGGACCAGAGCACGAACCCGTGTCCCCTGCATCGGCAGGTGGACTCTCAACCACTGCGCCACCAGGGAAGCCCCTTTCTTTGGGTATTTTAACTACATACTCACATGCATCCTTCTGAGATACTTCTTCCTATAAAAAGCTATGAGGATGTGATGGGCTCACAAGAAATATGTGTCATGTCCATTTCCTCAACAAGGGTACCTATATGTCTCATCTTAATCCACTAGAATATTGATGGCATCTGAAATAGCGTCGCTGTGGGAAATGATAAAGTGTCCACTTCACTGTGGTATCATTTCAGTATTTATTAATCATCATTAAAATAATTTCCTGAGATCCTATTTATGTGAAAGTCCCCATGGCAAATGCAGTTATGTATCTAATCTTGCTTCCTGGCACTCACAATCAAGGGAGGTGGTGTGGGGCTTGAGGGATAAAGGTAAGTAACATTGATTTGTTACAAGCTGATTGGACTAGGATATATTTGCGAGTTGCTGAGCCTCCTTTGTGATCTGTCTCATAGAGTAGCACTTTAAATGATCAACTATTTTCAGTTTGGCCTCAGATACCCTGCACAGAAAAGGGGAATAAAAAAAATTTAGGGAGGAGGAGAGAAACGGAATCCTAGTTAGGCTTTCATTTTGGTGAAAAATTACTGGTGAAAACTATTCATTTTCCTAATAGTTTCCTAGATTTTGTTTATTTACATATTTTTCTCCAATCTTTTATGTATTCCCTTCTTTTTATTTTTCTCCTGGTATAGTTTAAAGCAAATACTAGCTATCATATCATTTTTGCCCATAAATACTTCAGAAGACATCTCTAATAGATAAGGATTTTTTTTTAAAAGCATGTATAACTGCAACAAGATTTTTTTTCTGGTTATGAGGTTGTGAGGGAAAAATAGGTGAGAATTCTATCAATGAATACATATAGTATCTTTACTGGGTTCCCATAGAAGTCTTTGTGACTCAAGGCAGACATATAAAATGTGTTCTTTGATGAGCAATCCCACTGTGTTGAGTATTACTACTGCTAATATTAATAACTACCATTTATTGATTTCTTATTATGTTTGAAGTACAAAGCTTAGCATTTTCACCCAATATCTCATTTGGACACCTATAGCAGCATTATCAACAGTATCAAGTGGACATTATAATGTCCTAATGTATAGCCAAAGACATTCCCCAAGATTAGAGACCAAGGGAATAGCAAAGGAAGGATATGAAACAATCTCCATCTGGCCCCAAAGTTCTCTCTGCTGCTATGTTATACGCCATTGTATGAAATAGCACTCCTAACTAAGTTCTAAAATTGCCTAGGTTATCATGGCTAGAGAGATAAGAGTCATAAGTGATTAATCCCCAAATTCCTAAGTCTATAGCTGATGAAAAAAAGTCAGAATTAAAAAGGAAAATGCGAGACGTATGAAAGACTCAGTATAGAGATAGTCTGCTACAGTGAAATAAACAAATATGGATATTGGCATCAAGTAATCTGGTCTAATGCACACTCTTCCACAAATTTACTGTGAATTACCCTTTTAAATTTCAGTTTCCATATCTGCAGCGTGGGTGCAAATTCCTCTCCTCTAATGCTCATGGAAAATACAGTTTTCCCTTTCATAAATTACTTAGTGAAATATCCTGAAACACTATCAGAATCACCACTTTCCCCTCCTGCAATAGACATAACCCAAGAATTTGCGTCATCCAAGTTCCCAGTATGAAGCAAAGCCTCTCCTTCCTCCTACCAATGACTGAGTCATTCTACTAGATATCAGTAGCTATTTAAACACTCCAGCAGCAGCTCACACATTTTTACTTTGTAGAAGTCCTCGGCTGCTTCACTCTCTCATTCTTGGAATAAATTTGGAAATGACTTTTGCTGACCTGAAGAGCCAGAGTATGAAGGGTCAACTGGATCAGAAACCAAATGGAGAGAGAGACAAAGGTACTAGGGGTGGATAAATATGTACAGGGACAGAATTAGGTTAGAAATGTAAACTAACTGAATAGAGGATTAGAAGACTACAACACCTGAATGTGGGAAAATATGAAAGAGTTAATAGCACTTACTTAAAGGAAAAACAAGTCAGATGTAATGGTGATAACGAAGATGATGCTGACGAATAAACTAACTTGGTATGAATGATGCTGTAGTAGAGGGTGATAACTAACTTTTATTGAACATTTGCTATAGGCTATTTTCTATGATATTCACTTTACATGCATTATTTCTCTAAATCTTCACACCTTGAGATTAGGACTAATCTTATCTCCCTTTTACAGAGGACTAACTAGGGACTGGGAGGATTAACTAAATTACCCAGTTTTATGTGGCTAGTAAGTGGTAGAGCTAGGATTGATCTATAAGACGGAATGAACATTGACCAGAGAGAAACGTTGATTGAAAGATTTACTCAGATATTTGCCTCCAAGGCTAGGATTGGGCAATTATTTGCAAGACACGTAACTGTCTTCAACTTCTTTTCTGCCAAGTTGCTATACACATTTCTGGGAACTTAATAACTTTTGAATCAGAGAATAAACCACATTGCTTCCTGTCAAAATTTCTATTTTGTTTGGGTCATCTGTAGAGTCTATTAGGAGTGCTTCTGACACGTGAGAACTCTGTGAATATATTTGACCACTGATTGATTGGAATCATCATACCTTCATGCTGGAAGTTTTGTGATGTGACGTTCTAAGTCACATAGCTACTGACAATTGGATTAAAGACCTATATTTGGATCTTAACATTTGTGTGATCTTAGGCAAGTCACTGAATGGTCAGTTTCCTTGTTTGCATATAGAGGATAACATTATCAGTGTCTTATTTGTTTATCTAACAAGGTGAGGAGTCCAAATCCATTACATGAAATGTTTTCCCACTGAACCAGTAATATCTGTGCTTCTTAAGTGGTGGACCTCATAATAAGATATTCGTACACCTGTGAGCTACATGATTGATTTATTTTTATAATAATGGTGAATTTTTCTCTTGTAACAAGAAGGCCACAGCTGGTGTGAGTATACGACATGATGTTAATATGAATCAAGGGAATATTGAGATTTCATTCCTATTTTTCTTTGGTCAATAACCCCAGTTCCAAATAAAAATTGAATGGCACAGAATTATGTATTAGTTCTTTGAGGTTTTCTCAGTTGGCTAACTGACTAAAGGCTTATTTGCTTGATATCTGACATTCGTTTATGGTATGTTACTTATAACTGCGTGTGCGTGTGCACATGCCTGTGTGCGTATGTGCATGTGTTTGCACACGTGTGTGTGCACACGTGCATGCGAGCGTGCGTGTGTGCGTGCACACGTGCGCGTACAGACACATGGTCCCTATTAAAAACATCAGGCTCTCTACCCTGTGGAGGAAGTTAATCTAACCAAGCTGGGCTGAGAGTTTCTTGAAGACTCACTGTGGGGACAGCAGACAAGGCATAAACTTTAGATTCTAGATTTGGAGTCAAATATCTGGTATGGAATCCTGGCTCCTAGAGTTGCTAGCTGCATGACCATAGGTAAATTACTTAAATTCTTTAACTGTACATAGTTTGCATCTGTACATGTGAATAATGAATTATTTGCAAATCCATTGGGAATACTAGAGGTCAGTAATGCAAAGCACCAGGTACAGACAGTACTCAAAGAATTGTTTGATCCCTTGCCTCCATCACTTTTGTCTTTTCTGAATCTATCTTCTGTCACTTTAGGTCTTCGTTTTCTTTCCTCTCGGAGGTGGTACCCTGCTGCTATGGTTCTAGGGATCCTTTGTCTGGGATTACTGGTGACCGTTATATTGCTGATAATCCAATGTAAGTGCTGAAGCCGGGAAAAGACGGAGAACAAAAAATGAGAACTTATAAACATGGTTTATTTGTTGGTTTCATAACAGCTATAAACAGCCTTCATTTAGATACATTTTAGGCAAATTGTTTTAAGAGTGAGTGGGAAGATGAATGGGTATATTGTGCTCTTCCCTCAAATAGATTGAGGCATGGGATGAAGATTATGAATGGTAGGTTTTTGTTTGGTTCTGTTTTCATAACTTCATGGATAAAGCCTATTTAAACCTCAGAATAATGAGGAAGAAAATAATTTGAAGTTACTAATCCACAAGGTCACCCAAGGGACCCAAAAGTAAAAGAAACTTCATTTAGTTCATGCTGAGTTTTAATAGAGATGATTAAATACCAATTTAAAGTTAAGAACCCAGAAATACAGTCTTCATAAAAAAAACATTCAAAACAAAACATTCTTCAAATTTATAATATGGCCATTTAGGAAAGAGGGGATGTTGAGAGGAAAAGAAATGAAAGGAACCATGAAAATGGCTAAGAAAGAAGGAAAATGGCGTTGATTGTCCATCTAATACACCTGTGTATTTAGGTCACAGATCTGAGTTATTCATCTCTAGAATCCTAGGCTCTCTAGAGCCCTAGAATCCAGGTTACTAAGGCCTTTGAAGTGCTAATTTGTTTCTCGGTTGTTTAAGGTCTCAAACAACTTATGTTTTCAATCTATGAACACTTTCAATCTATAAAACTTTTCCTACTGATCTGGGAGAAGAACCCTTGACTCAAAGATAATCATTGGAAGCGTCTTCCTCTGAGGCTTGGACCACTCTGCAACAGGGTCAAATCTGGCTTTCAACCCAAGAGGTCTACTTTGTACTGAACCGTCAACCTTCTAGAACTGAGATATTGGACCCTTAACATTTGCTGCCTGCTTGATTTCACAACTTTCCTTTCATCTCTACCCTTCCTAAAAAAGCAAAACAAAAAAACCAAAACCAAACAAAAAAAATAACAAACTGAAACTGAAAAATATGTTTTCAGACTCTTGTGTTAGCAGCTTAAAAAAATTCCGTGGGAGGGTTTCTCAAAAACGGGGTGAGTGTCACAGTTTTTAACTAAAATCAGGAAATGGGGAAGGGTAGAGAAAGGGCAGAGGAATTAAGACACAACTAGAGTAAGTCATTAATGACAAGTGCTACTAATAGTCACTGAGTCCGGTTTGTGTCTGACTATCTTAGATCGTCTATATTTTATTTATGCCACTCGTATAAGACTTATCCTGTGATTCCTTTTAACTTGTGTGTAACTCTCAACAATGAGTAAAATCCTGTCTTATTTTTTTAAATCACAAGTATCTGTGACATTTCCTCACATTTAAAAAATATTGCATGAATATCAAGTAATTTCCAAATCTGTAATTCCTGAATAAATTTGGGTCATTTTGAAGCAGTTTGTTGTCAAAACAAATGGTTTGATTTAGTTCTTTGATTTCCTCAAAATCCTGTGGAGGAATTTTTACTGGGGTTGGAAATGGAGTCTTAATTCAGTTCTGATTTAGTATCCCAGGTGTCTGATCTAAAGCAACAGCAAGCAAACCTTACTCACCAGGAAGATATCCTGGAGGGACAGATTTCAGCCCAGCACCAGACAGAAAAATCTTCCCAGGAGTCACAAGGGGAACTCAAAGAAATGATAGAAACCCTTGCCCACAAGCTGGATGAAAAATCCAAGAAACTAATGGAACTTCATCACCAGAACCTGAATCTCCAAGAAACTCTGAAAAAAGCAGCAAACTATTCAGGTATGAGGGAGGGAGGGGTGAAGAGAGACTTCTCTGTAAATCTTAACATTTTTTGGAAATATCTCTAGGCACAAAATTGGCATATTGGTATACGTATCCTTTTTTGTTCATCATGTTCTACACCAGAAGTCCTCTCTTTTTGTCATCCTCACCCTATCCCATGCCAAATTCTTGAGTTAATCTGATTCAATCAACCATACTTTTTGGTGGATTTAAGTTTTCCTGCCTCACAAGAGCTTCTCTTTCTTTATAACTTTCTGGTTTTGAGATTTTTCTGGAAGAAATCCCTCACCTTTACCCTTTGCACAGATTCTTCTCTCTTTCCATTCCAATGTATCTTAATCATTGATTTCTTTTCCTAAGGGTCTCCTTTGTCCTGGGGACCCCTTCCTCTTCATTAGCATTATTCTATGGGACTGTTTCTCATAAAGCGTACTACATCCATGTAAACTGAATCAATAGAGGTGAGCTGGCTTGTAAGTGTTAAGTAGATACTTCAAATTAGACAAAGTTATGAGAGACCCAGGAAGTCAATGTATATGAGAAGAACTGAGTTGATCTCAGCTGACTAGGTACACTCAGAATCTAGGAGGCAGATAGAAACATTTATAACATGGAGATAATAATGTGAACTCAATATTACAGAAGTGACCTGTACAGTTAGTATAGTTTTTCTACAACGTATAATTAAATCAGGTATGTGCTTTTAATCATGGGGAGAATTTGAAAGTGTGAAATAGAGTCACTTTCAGTGGTACATTGCTTTCTTGGCATTAGTAACTAGCTGTCACTAATAAACAGAGATTTCTGCAGCTTCTTGCTTGTACAGCTCACCTTAATCTCAACCACGTAGTTTTGTTGAATAAAGATGATAAAGGAACAGTTTATAGGTACCCATCCATTTATTTTATAGAGGAAACCCAGGGAAGTTAAATGATAATAACGATAAGTAGTTTTGTATAAAGTTTTGCAGTTTATAAATCCCTTCAGTATGTACAGGGTTATTTAAATTTCCAAAATTAGCAGACGTTTATAGACAAGCTGATTTTTTAGCAAGTGTCAAACATATATTGAATCTCTTTAAGGAAAGAGCTGTTTAGGACATAAAACCATCTCAAAGAAGGCTTAAAGGAAGGAGGCTAATATATCAAGGACAGGAATGTTTATATAAGCAGACATAGCTACATACCAAAAATGGTTTATTTCACAGGTGGGGCTGTGAAATTAGGCTTGTTTTTATCAGTTGTATGGGAGTAAAATTATGTCAGGATTGTTCAGGCTCGTATCCCAGAGATGCCAAGTGTGGACAACTAATCAAAAATAAAAGGTGATATGTCTCTTGTAGCAGATACACCAAGTAACGTGTTTTCATTCCTTGGCAGTGTCAGATAAAAGCCAATTAGTAGAGATGTCAAATAAAGCACGGCTGTCCATCAAGCAGCTTTGAGAAGATTCTGAAAAACATTAATAATAAAATACTACGCAAAAAAAATTATGCCAGTTTTCTCAAGTTTGAGACAAGTTTTATCTTTCTTACTAACCAGTCTGTGGTCCTCGGTATATGTATGAAGAGGGCAAGACGCTGAGAAATTGGCATATGTGACTTGCTTGAGGTCAGCCAGCTAGAAAGATACAGAGTCTTCAAAGTAACAGACTACATTTTAGCACCTGAATTAGTGGTGGTTCTCAACCCTTCGTGTACAAAATTATCACCTAAGTAGCTTGTTAAAAGTGGCAAGTTCCAGATTTACCCCAAAACCCTGTATCAAAATATCTTGAGGGGGCATCAAGAAATATTTCCGCAGTTAATTCAAACTCAGGAGTTTGAGAGGTAGTGTAATATAGTGATGAAACACACAGATGCTAGCGTTAGACTGCTCGTGTTCAAAGTCCCATTTTCTCTATCTTTCAAATGAAGAAAATTAACCTAACTCTTACATACTGTGGTTATGAGGATTAAATGAGCCAATACATAAAAATGACTGCCAACCATTTTTGGCACATTGGTTAACACAGTGGTTATTGTGTTTGTTAAATAAAAAAATAATAATAATTAAAGGACATACAGGTGGTTTGAATGCCACATTTTAACATTCATCTTTTTCACTTTTTCATGGCTTGGAAAACCTACCTAGACCTTTCTTTTAGTTCAGGAAAACCAATATACTCTTTCCTTTGACACAGTAAGACAGGACTAGGCAAATTAATAAGTTAAGAAGCTTGCATTCTTTGCTTTCAATCCAGGCTTATGTATAGCCTTCCTCATTCACTTTCTTCTTTCATAGTTCAGTCCCTTCTACTTTGTCCTCTCTGATAAAGCCTATTCTTACAAAATTATCTGATGGTTTTATGCCACAATGAAAATTGAAATTAAAATGTTGCCTTGCTCAAGGATTTGAGGTTTTTTTTTTTTTTTTTTTGGTCACAGCATAGAACAAAGGGCTTTTTTCCCCAGTAAAGAGATTCCAAGTGTTAGTAACACACGGAAGGGATGATGATGATGAAGGGGAGAAGAAGGGGGAGGAGAAAGAGGATTTGGGGATCGTTTAAAATATCTGTAAAACACATATCTTGCCTATTGTCTAAGCCCTGAGTTGAGTTTTTTGGACTCTCTGGGAACTTTCTGCTGAAAACTTTCCCCTACTTTCTGAAATCTTATTTAAATTGAGATGCTCTCTTTGCACCAATATATTGTTCTCCCTAGAACAGTTCTGTCCAAAAGAAATACAGTGTGTGCCACATATGCAACATTAAATTTCCTACTAATCACAGTCAACATGAAAAATAAACAGATGAAATTAATTTTAATGACATATTTAACCCAATATACTTGAAATATTATTTTGACACTAATCAGTATAAATATTATTAATGGGATATTTTATATTCTTTTTTTCATAGTACGTTTTCAAAATCAGGGGTATATTTTACACTTACAGAACATCATCTCAATGCAGACCAGCCGTAACTCAAGTACTCAAGAGCCACATAGGGCTACATGTCCAGAATCAGGAGGCACAGTATCTAAACCCAAATCCATCATTCAAAGACCTGAAGTTTTAAAATATATAAGCATATCTTTTTTAGTAGCAGAATACCTATTACATATTCATCCCCCCAACTCTCACTTCCATGATTCCAAACATAATTTTTAAAAAATAGATCAGATTCTAAAATTACATCCCAGCTCAAGCCTTGCTTTTTAACAGTCTTGCTTTTTAATTGAGTTTCTAAAATCAGAATGCTTCATTTCTTTTTTCTCCAGAAAAGGGAGCAATAAAGACTCTAGGCTATTTAGGTATTTGCAGAGTCTGGGTGTAATTCTAATTAAGAAGAGGTGGTAGCATGTGAGAGTCCTGAGAGGTGAATTGATTTAAGAATTGTAGAAATATTTTTACTCAGGCCTAACTCACTAATTAAGTGTATTACATTTCCTAGGTCCTTGTCCCCAAGACTGGCTCTGGCATGAAGAAAACTGTTACCAATTTTCCTCTGGCCCATTTAATTGGGAAAAAAGCCGGGAGAATTGCTTGTCTTTGGACGCCCACATGCTGAAGATTAATAGCTCAGATGATCTGGTGAGTTTTTAATGGATGTGTGTTGGCCTGGAATATTGGTTTACAGGGAAATAGGTCAGGCTAAGGCCCTCCTTGAGAATCAGAATATGTACCTGTTTTCTAGCCTAGGCTGGCCACTGGTTACGTGCATGACCTTGGATGGACAGGTTATGAAGTATCTCTAGGCTCCAGTAGACATTTCTGTAAAGCCATCAGGAGGATGTCTAAGAGCTCTTTGGGTTCTTTCGTTTTGTGAATCTAATTTAAAAAGTCCACATCGACTCTTTCATCAACTCAGAAACATGACTTCCCACAGGAATTCATCCAGCAAGCAATCGCCCATTCCAGTTTCCCATTCTGGATGGGGTTGTCTCTGAAGAAACCCAACTACTCATGGCTCTGGGAGGATGGTTCTCCTTTGATGCCCCACTTGTAAGTTTCCTATTCTTTGCTGAACCTACTAGTGAAGTTACTGCCACATTCCACGCAATGTCCTCTTCTTGCTGGAAAGAAGCTTGGGGAATTTCTGAATCTCTCTCCCCAGCTCTCTCACACAGGGACTTGCCCGTTTACCTATTCAAATCTTCTCTTACATTTTCCTTCTCACGTTTATTGCGGACTTGAAGCTTTAAGACAAGGCTAAGTGCCTGACACAAGGTGGCAGTAAATCTAAATTTGTTTTTCTCCCTGCCTGCAGGTTTAGACTCCAGGGAGCTGCTTTCCAGATGTATTCTTCAGGCACCTGTGCATATATACAAAGGGGAGCTGTTTTTGCTGAAAACTGCATTTTAACTGCATTCAGTATATGTCAGAAGAAGGCAAATCTATTGACAGTACAGTGAATGTGAAGGCTCTGGAAGAAAAGGAGAAGACTTTTGAATTTTCTTCTGAAAATTAAGCTATACTTCGTCACTTAGGTGCAAACCATAAAAGCCCTGAGGACTTCCTGTTACTAGCTAAAGTGCAGAACTCCTTAGCAGAGACTGGGGCCCAGCTGCTTGACACCTTGATAGCAAAAGTTTTAATTCTCTATGTATATCTTTTTTCACCTAGCTTCTTCCAAGCCCCCCGCCAGTCTTCAGTGAAGTCCATTTTCCTGTTTCTAAGAACTTGTTGCCTAACTCAAGGTCACAAAAATTTTTCTGCTATGTTTTCTTCTAGACATTTTATAGTTTCAGATTTTACGTGGAAATCTTTAACTTTTGGGGGGATAATTTGTAAGTCACGTATGGATGTATGGAAGTTCTTTTTCTTTTCCTTTTTGCATGTGGATATTCAATTGCTTCTGCAACATTTGCTGAAAAGACTATTCTTTCTTCACTACATTGCCTTTGCACTTTTGTCAACAATTATGCATACATGTCTGGGTCTATTTCTGGACTCTCTTCTGTTCCATCGATCTATTTGTGTATTCTTTGTGCATAACACCATTACGATATTTTGGATTCGGTAGTTTTATAATATATCTTGAAATCACATGGAGGTAGTTCTTCAATGTTGTTTTGGTTAATCTATGTCTTTGCATTTCCGTCTTAATTTTTGAATTGGCTTGTCAATTTCTAAAAAAACTTTTTGAAATTTTGAATGTGATTTCACTGAATCTATAGATAATTGGGGGAAATTGAATTCTTTAAAATACTGATTTGTTCAACTCATGGATTTTCTTTATGCGATGTTTTGTAATTTTCTCTGTATAGATGTTTCACATATTTTATTAGATTATCATCATGTATTTCACATTTTTTATACTACTGTAGACGGTACTGTTATCATTGTAGTTTTTATTTCCAATGTCCTTTGCTACTGTATAGAATTATAATAGTTTTTTATATTAACCTTATATCCTGAAACCTTGATAAGCTCACTTATTTCTTTTAGTAAGTGTGTGTGTGTGTTTGCGTGTGTGGTGTGTGTATGTATTTCATTGGATTTTCCTCATACATAATCATGTCATCTGCAAATAAAAATATTTTTATTTTTTCCTTTCTGGATGATTTTTATTTCTTTTCCTTGCCTGATTTCATAGACTAGAACCTCCAGTAGAATATTGAATAAAAATGGTGAGAGTGCAAATCCTTATTTTGTTCTTGATCTTGGGAATAAGTCAATGTCATACCATTAACTAAGGTGTTAAGTGTATATTTTTCATAGATGAATATTATCAGTTTGAGAAATTTTCCTTTTGTTCTTAGAATACTGAGAGGTTTTATCAGAAATGGGTATTGATTCGTCTAATTCTTTTCCTATATCTGTTGAGATGATCATATCGTTTTTCTTTTCTCTTTTTAGTTTAACATGATGAATTAACTTAAGTAGTTATAGAAGTTTAAGCCAGCTTTCGATTCTCGAGCTGTATTATCATTTTAATATATCACTGGATTAGATCTGCTAAAATTTGGCTTAGAATTTTTGCAACTACGTTTATGAACGACATTTCTATGTAATTTTCTTTTCATGTAACAGCTTTGTCTGGTTTAGGTTTCAGAGTAGTACTCCTTTATGCCAATTTTCTGGAAGATTTTGTGTAGAATTGGTATGATTTGTTCATTCAATATTTGAAGCAATTTGCCATTGAAGTCATCTGGGCATGGAGTTTTCTGTGTTTCACAAGATTTTTAATTATTTACTGTTAAATTTGCCCAAGTAGTGACCATTTTGGGTGCTCTTCATCTCTGTTTTAGATCCACATTACATCACGTGATATTTTAAGTTTTCTTAAAGGACTTTCTTTATCATTCCCTATAGTGAAGGTCTGCTTGTGAGGAAATCTTTCTTCTTTTCCATCAAGTTTGAAAAAATTTAAGCTGCTAGGCTATTACCTCTTCAAATGTTTTTTTCTGCCCCACCTCCCGGTACCCCCTCACTCCACCTCTTTTCCCTCCCCCCCCCCCGGCCCCTATGCACACACACACTGTTGAGGGACTCCAGTTATGTGAATACTGGGCTGCCACAGTGCCCTAATGCTTCTTTCTTTCTTGCTCTCTTCCCTCCCTCCCTCCTTGTCCTTGTTCTTTCCTTTCCCTTTAAAATTATTATCTCTCAGTGTTTCATTTTTGTTAGTTTCTATTGTTATAAAATCAAGTCCATGAATCTTTTCTACTGAGTGTCTATCATTAATATCACACAGCGTATTTTTCATCCCACACTTTGTAGTTCTCATCTCTAGAAGTGTGCTTTAAAAACAAATCCTCCATGTCTCTATGTAGCTTTTTAAATCTACGAACATACGAAGAACATATTAACTATTTTAATGTCTGTGCCTTCTAATTCTGACCTCTAAGTTGTTTTTTTGTGATTTTATTTTTTAACTGGAGTACAGTTAACCCTTGAATGATGCGGGGGCTAGGGGCACCAGCCCCTTCATGAGGCGGAAAATCTATGTATAACTTTGTAGTCAGCCCTCTGTACCTCCTTTCCAAATGTGGGTTGTGTAGTGCTGTAGTATGGATTTAGTGATAAAAATCCACATATTCGTGGATCCATGCATTTCAAACCCACCTCGTTCAATGATCTACTGTATAATTGACTTACAATATTATATTAGGTCAATGCTAGATATTTTTCGTTCCTCTAAATATTCCTGAGTTTTATTGTGAGAACAATTTAAGTTACATAGAAACAGTGAGATGCCCCTGAGTATTGCTTTTATGATGATCAGGCAGTACCAAAGGAGTTCTCAGTCTGGGGTTAACGATTCTCCATTATGAAGGGTATATTTTCTGAGTATCCCACCCAATACTCAATGGGCTATGATCTGGTCCAGTCTTGCTGTTGGGAAAGGACACTGTTTCCTGCCCCACGTGAACTTGGGCATTATTTCCTTCGTTTATTTTATTTTATTTTTTTAATGATATATCTTTCCATTTATTTAGATATTATTAAAAATTCTCTGCACAGTAATTTGGAGCTTTTAATATAACACTCTTGCACATTTTTATTACATTTATTATTGTATTTATTATTAGGATATTAATAGTTTTCTTGCTATTGTAAATGACAAAAAATTGTCTATTTTTGCTGGTATATATGAATACAACATATATTTGAATATGGAGTTTTGTATCCAGTAAAGTTGCTATAGGCCATGAAATAAGATAAGACAAAGAATTAAAAGATATTAAGATTGGAAATGAAGAAATAAGACTGTCATCACTTGCAGATGATATCATTAAGTGCTTGGAAAATCCCCCCAGATCTACAAATTATTAGAATTAATAAGTAAAAATAGCAACTTTACTGGAAACAAAACCCCTTTGTTTACTTTTGACGGTTCTTTCTCCAAACCCTCTGGTTACTTCCTCACACTCATGCTCTGAGCTGTAGGAGATTCTCTGCAGCTCTCTGGGGTTCTCTCTCTGTGCAGCTCTCCCCTCTCGTACTCTCGCCAGAACACTTCCTGCCTTTGTCTGTCTCAATTCTGGGGTTTCCCAGTAATCTCCTCAGTTCCCCTTCCCTGTGTGTGGCCTGCAAACTCCACAAGTGTGGTAAACTGGGGCAATCCCGGCACTCACCTTGTTTGTTTCCATCTCTCATAGATCATTGTCTTGCTTTGTTGCTTCATATCCAGTGTTTTGAAAACTGCTGATTCATGCATTTTGTCTGTTTTTGTTTGTTTGTAACTGTCAGGTTGGAAGGTAAATCCAGCTGTTGACTGAAAAAAAAATTGCACAACGTGAGTGTTGTGAGTTAAGTTTTATTTGGGGCAAAATGAATATGTCGTCCCAGGGGACGACATTTCAGATAGCTCTGAGAAAGTGCCCCTAAAAAGTAGGGGGGAAAGTCAGTGTTATATACAATTTTAGTGAAGGGGGGACGTGCAGGCAAGCACACATTTTGGCAGAGGGTGGCTGCTTGTCACGAGGAGCAGACAACACCATCGATGATTTTAGTGCTTTTCTAGGTACGAGGAGATGCAAGAATTGGGCTCATAAAATTTCCTCCTGAAAATATCTAACTATCTAAAAACCTGTTCTGCCCATTTTTCCCAGAGCACAGAGGGCCTCATTCCTGATCTCCATCCTGAACTCCTTTCAGGGGTGTTGAAGGTCAGCAGCTGCTGTGGCTCATGATTTAAACCTTGTAGAGGTAGATGGCAAGTGCCAATTTGTAGGTGGCACGGTCCTTATTACCCCATTTGGCTTTGAGCAAACGTCCAAGAGAAGGATTTTGTAATTAGGGACTTTAGTTTCTCTTTCTGTTGGAACTACTGATATCTCTAAACAAAAACATCTTAGGCTGAAAAAAAAAATCTAGTCCAGATTGGAAGATGAATTTCTTGCCTCTGTGTCTGGTATAGAAATTTCAAAGTTGATAACAGAGCTATCTTATTTTTTTTTTTGCGGTACGCTGGCCTCTCACTGCTGTGGCCTCTCCCGTTGCGGAGCACAGGCTCCGGACGCGCAGGCTCAGCGGCCATGGCTCACGGGCCCAGCCGCTCCGCGGCATGTGGGATTTTCCCGGATCGGGGCATGAACCCGTGTTCGATCGGCAGGAGGACTCTCAAGCACTGCTCCACCAGGGAAGCCCCAGAGCTATCTTCTTTAGCCAAGCTGACAGAGCCAATGAGTCATCGTTCAGTCACTTTTACTATTTCTGTCTCCAATTCTTCCGGACGTTGGCAACATGTCTTCCTAAACCTTAGGTTTGGAGGAAACTGCCTTAATCTGATCTATCTTGGGGATATATCTCTCAGTTTATAGACTGCTGCTTGATCCCAAAGACATAAATATTCTTATCCTTGCTTGTTACTATTTAAACGAGGGCTACAACTGCAGCCTTGGCCTGCAGTCTATTTATGTATGCCCTGAAAGCTAAGACTGGTTTCTACATTTTTAAAGCGTTATTAAAACAAATATGCAGAAGAGACTATAAGTGACCCACAGAGTCTGAAATATTTATTCTCTCATCCCTTGCTGGAAGAGTTTGCTGACCCCTGATGTAAATACCTTACTGTTTAGGCCATGTTTATTTCCCATTAAGGGAATGAACTCTGAATTTGGACTGAGTTCAAATCCCAGTTTTTTACATCTCTGTTATCTAAGGAAAGTTACTCAATATCTTTATTACCTTGATTACCTTAACTGAAAGTTAGGAATAACACTAGTAGCTCATAGATCTTCATTTTATTTCTAGTAGGTCAGAGATGTATGAGGATTTAATGGGATAATGTTTATATAACAATTCATGTAGTGCCTAGGATTCGGTTAGAATTCGAGAAATGTTAACTATTCTATTAGTTCATTTTTTCCTTGTATTTATAGTGTCCTACGAGTGTTTCTGGTTTTGGTAGTAGGTTCTTAATCTCATACAGCAAATTGACCAAATAACTCCTTAACTTAGTTTAATGGTGTTTATAAACATTGTTTAGGATTCTTTTTTGCTGTTGTTGTTGTTGAAATAATGTCCTGTGGAATACCTCCTGACTTGCCTCTTGTTTTGTGAACCATAAAGAGTATTGTCCAGCATTTCTTCAGTTTCTTCTTTGTGGAGATTTTCTGAGTTTATTAGGGCTTGCAGGGCATTTGGGTCAATGAGCATAGATGGTATTCTATTATAGAATAGATGGTATATAAGTGAATATTATTTAAAATACCGAATTATCTTAGAGTATTTCACAGAGTTAGGCTGTTCTGGTTTGGAAAGATGAACAGAATAGGTATGCTTTCCTGCATCTATTGTTCAAGTTTTTAAATCTTAGCAAGTAAAATGAGCAAATTTAAAATATCTGATCTTTATACCTTAATGTCTCCAAGTGTACCTTCTTTGCACCTATATTTACTTCCAAAATCCCCTCCATGATCAGTCATCCTCATCCCAGTGATGTGCAAGGTATTAACCCATGAAGGATGCCATGAACCAGAAAGTTAATGAACTACTCGTTTCCTGGGAGCAAATTTTAAAAATGAGAGAGAAGTACATGGTCCTGAGCATTTGCACAGTTGCGAAAACATAGAATTTTAAGTAGGAGGATTAGGTATTTGACTTGTACCTGAACCATAAGGAAATCTCAGTGGCTTTGAAAATTATTAAATTGGCCGTTTGTAGAACCCATTAAACTTAGTGGTCCACATTATACTCCAGTGAAGAGCCACATGCCTCAGCTCTTCCCTAATTCTTTACCCCATTAAGAGCGCAGCTGACAGATGATTTATAATTCTACTCTTAGAGAATATACATAATTTAAGCTTAGTAAAGCCTCCTATAAGACAGATAGCAGGAACCTGAATATATTCATAAACATATATGTGTTTGCTAAGCTCTTTTCGGGGATATGCTTCTACAGCACTAAGTCTTTTACTTATTTACAACAGACCCCAAACATTAAAAAAAGTATAAATAGACAACTTTTTCTCAATATTATGCCCATCTTATTAAGCATGTGGGTTGTATATTGGAAATGAAGTAGGATGCCTAATATATAATTTTCAAACACCTGCTTATATACCTCAGTAACCTAAACATCAAAATAACAGTATCGGGCTATTTTACTTTCTCCGAGTTATTCTAATTTGCTGTGACAGAGATGTGGATTAGAAATTTTTCTCACTTTTCTGGGGTTACACATTCACTTATTTAACAACTCTCACTCAGATGCTTTCTTTCTTTAGTCCTAACAGAGTAGGCAGTAATTAACATACAGAGAGCCTATCCTTAGGGTCCTTACAGTCTCGTGTGTAGGAAGAAAACAAGCAAATTAAAAATAGCTACATATGTACAATTTTATTCATTCATTTAATATGTGAAGCGCTACTCTAGATGCTGGGAATTTGTAGTGAGCAAGACAAATTTCCTGCTCTCCAGGAACTTATGACACACTGAAAATTAAAAGTATAGTAAACATATGTGGTTATTATTGAAGGAATCCAACGGCTGCTCACAATAGAATAACTCCCAACAACTACAATTTCTTAGGAATAAAGTAATACAGATGCCTTTAAGCAGAGTGAAAGTCACGTTTTTATTATGAGTCAGGTCCACCCTGCAGAAATGCTTCCGTTTTACTCACAAGTGGATAAAACAGAATAACTTCCTCTAATTTGCCTTGAAATTCATAATATAAAGCAGCAGATGGCGCCATCACCTCATTCACTTCTGCCTGATTTTGCTAAATCTTTTTAATGAATTCGTATTGACTCAGCTCAGATCACACCCCACAGGAACTCTGTTTTCTTTTTTTAGTTACCCTATATCTTTCTTATTTACCATCCAAGGATACTAGCTGGGCTTAAAGACCCATCATCGTTTTGCTGGTGAGGAAACAAGCAGAGAAAATGAAACAATACATCTAAAGTCACTCAGTTAATCCAGTGACAGAATCAGGAGGGACATGGTTCATTCATTAGCTAGAATGTGGACTTCGAATTTAGAAATTCTGCCAATAACTTGGAGATTTTTTCCCCCTCTGCAATTCAATTGCCTTATCTCAGGTTGTTTCCACTTTTAAAAATAAATGAATAGAATATACCAGGTGAATAGCTTCCAAATATTTTATGGGTTCAATAAAATTATGTACTAAATTCCCAGATATAAAACAAGTAAAATCAGGGATGCTCTGGTTGTATTGATACTGGGACAGTCTAGACACTTTCCTGTTTGGCTTGTGCTGCACCACATTTTGCTATATTTTTCTTCCTATTAAAGATGATACAGAGTTTAAAGGTACAGGAAAAAAAGAAAATATAGTCAATGTATTTGACCAAAACATGACTGGCCAATACAGGGACAATGCCACAGGTAACCTAAAACAAACAAACATACATATGAGAAACACCTCCCACTTGAAAATAACACCCACCATTCTTTGTTTTCCCCTGCTCTCCACAGTCAATTTAAAGACAACTTGGGTGTGATTTGGGACTAGAAATTGGAATTACCAACAGTTTAGCTCTTAGTTCATAAGAAGTATAATTGTTAGTGTTCTTGCCTATTTCCCCAATAGACAGGACCGTTAAGACACTGGTCTAGACATTGGGCATAGAATACCTATAGAGACAGAATACTTGTCCTTTTGGAGTTTATAAGCTGAACCAGACAATAGCATTAGGTAATTTTAGGCTATAATATAGGTAGGCACTTATATATATTTTGTACGTGTATTATTATTTTTAAAGTATGTTTGCTTACTTCTCCTAATCTTTTATACCTATATTTACTGATAACCTGCAATGAATCAGAAACTAGTCTAGGTTCTTGGGATATATGTGTGAATGAGCAAGGAATGAACAAGCAAGGTTCCTAACTCCTGGGGCTTACAAACATGGAGACACGGCGAGTCTAACTACAAACAGATGAGATGTATTCCAATAGCGTGAAGTACTTCAAAGAAAAAAAGAAAAGCTGTCTGGTGTGATTCAGTGTGATGGAGAGGTGCTGTGGCCATATTCTACGTCAGACTGAATGATCAGGGAAGGCCTACCAGAAAGAGTGATATTTGAACTAAGAACTAATTATCAAGAAAAACCCCACCACGCGAAGTTCTCAAGGCAAAGCGTATTAGCCAAAGTATAAGCACAAAATTCCTGAGACAGGAACAACTTGGTGTGTTTGTGTGATCAAAAAGGATATTATATGATATAACTTATATGTGGAATCTAAAAAATAGTACAAATTAACTTATTTACAAAACAGAAATAGACTCACAGACATAGAAAATGTCTGTGAGTAGAAAAACTTATGGTTACCAAAGGGGAAGGGGTTGGGAGGGACAAATTGGTAGTATGAGATTAACAGATGCACACTACCATATATAAAATAGATAAACAATAGATAAACAGCAAGGATTTACTATATAGCACAGGAACTATATTCAATATCTTGTAATAAACTATAATGGAAAAGAATAAAAAGAAAACGAATATAGACACACACACGTATATACATATATCTATGTATCCAAATCATTTTGCTATATAAAACTTAGAGGAAAACATAGGCAGAACACACTTTGACATAAAGCGCAGCAATATCTTTTTCTATCCATCTCCCAGAGTAATGGAAATAACAAAAATAAACAAATGGGACCTGATTAAACTGAAAAGCTTCTGCACTGCAAAGGAAACCACAAACAAAATGAAAAGACACCCCACAGGAAATATTTGCAAATGATGCAACCAACAAGGGATTAATTCCCAAAATTATTACAAACAGCTCTTGCAGCTCAATACACAAAAAACAAACAACCCAATCAAAAAAAGGGGCAGAAGACCTAAATATTTCTCCAAAGAAGACATACAGAAGGCCAAGAGGCACATGAAAAATGCTCAACGTCACTAATTATTAGAGAAATGCAAATCAAAACTACGAGATATCACCTCACAGCAGTCAGAATGGCCATCATCAAAAGATCTACAAACAATAAATGCTGCAGAGGGTGTGGAGAAAAGGGAACCCTCTTGCACTGTTGGTGGGAATGTAAATTGGTTCAGACACAATAGAGAACTGGATGGAGGTTCCTTAAAAAAACTAAAAATAGAGCTATTATATGATCCAGAAATCCCACTCCTGGGCATTTATTCAGAGAAAAACATGTTTCGAAAGGATACATGTACCCCAATGTTCATTGCAGCACTCTTTACAATAGCCAAGACATGGAAACAATATAAATGTCCATCAACAGATGAATGGATAAAGAAGATGTGGTATATATATATATATATATATATATATATATATAATGGAATATTATTCAGCCACTAAAAAAATGAAATAATGCCATTTGCAGCAACATGGATGGACCTGGAAATTATCATACTAAGTGAAATAAGTCAGACAGAAAAAGACAAATATCATATGACATCGCTTATATGTGGAATCTAAAAAAAATGGTGTAAATGAACTTATTTACAAAACAGAAACAGAGAATGAACTTATGGTTACTAACAGGGAAGGGTAGTGGGGAGGGATAGATTAACTAGATTACTACTGTTAACAACAGTTTAACATATGTAGAAATGAGAGCATGACCAGGCTAATTCAGCGGTACTGAATGCAGTTCTTTAAGTAGTTTTATTGGTGCAATATTCAATCTAACTCTTGATTCAATTTATTGTATTTTTAGTTTATAAAACATGTTTTCACTTCTAAGAACTTTTCTCAGATTTCTCGTTTTTCTTTGAAGAAAAAACTTGCTGTATAAATGCAATTTTCATTAAATCTCGCTGAGAATGTGAATTAGTTACTTGTTATTTGCTGGGTTTTGTTTGTTGTTTGGTTGGTTAGATTGGTTTGTTTTTCACCTGTTTCTTACATTACAGTTTAACCAGAGGTATTTTTCTCAGAATATGCAAACTGTCTTTCCCCACTCCCTCCTGCCATCTTTTTTTTTTTTTTTTTTTTTTACTTTGCTGCACCTCAAGTCTTGCTAGCTGGATCTTAGTTCTCTGACCAGGGATCGAACCCAGCTCCTGCAGTGAAAGTGTTGTTGAGTCCTAACCACTGGACCACCAGGGAATTCCCCCTCCTGCCTTTTAAAATGCTGAGGGATTATTTTTCCTAGTTTGTCATTGATTTGTGTAATCACTGTTTAATTGTTTTAGTCCTGGACAAAAGAGAAGGCTAAAGTCTACATTCACTGAGAATTTTCTTTGACAACTTAGAGAGTCAGTTGTTTTTGTAGGATTGTGATTAAACAGAGGACTGCAGTCAAAGAAAATAAAAGTTATTACATAAAGATTCTCCCATTGTGCGTGGGGGGTCTGAATCAATAGTAAAAAGCTTTTTATTACTGCCTAGAAGGTGCTGCCCTCATTCCTGTTCTCTAGTTCTACTTAGTTGACTGACCTTTCTTCCTTAAGCCAATTTATTCACTCTGAGAAAAAAATCCCTTTCTTTCCAGCTCTCCTGCTTTCCCAAGGGCTGCATTAGCGAACTGAATGTCTGATGGAGGTCGAGATTAGATCCACACCACTATTTTGTGTCTGTGAAAAGTTAGTAAAACTTTTGTGGCAGGCTAGGTAAGACAGTGAATTTTATTTTTTTTCATTGACCTCTCTTCCATGTCGATATGTATTAATGAGAACTGTAGAACTCTTGGAACAGAACAACTCCATCCAAACCTTTGCACTAAGACATTTGACAAACTCTAACATGGCTTCTAGTAGTTTAAGGCTGTGTCCTGGAATGATCCCAGATCCCTTTAAAATGCCTGCCTGAGAAAGTTCATTGCTGCCAGGAGAATTTACTGTTTGTTCGTGAGAGAGTGGCATGGACATATATACACTACCAAATGTAAAACCGATAGCTAGTGGGAAGCAGCTGCATCGTACGGGGAGATCAGCTCAGTGCTTTGGGACCACCCAGAGGGGTGGGATAGGGAGGGTGGGAAGGAGGGAGACACAAGAGGGAGGGGATATGGGGATATATGTATATGTATAGCTAATTCACTTTGTTATAAAGCAGAAAGTAACACAACATTGTAAAGCAATTATACTCCAATAAAGATGTTAAAAAAAACACACACATACACAAAAAAGTAAAATTAAATTAAAAAAAATAAAATCCTCTCTCTGCCCTTTGAGGTGTAAAGCTACCACCTAAAACTTTCCTCAGGGTTCTGAGAGCCATCTCTGAAAGCAAACAGGGAATTAGTTAGGGAGATAACCTGCCCTCTCCCAGTCCCCATGGGAGGGTAGGGCCCTAGCTTCAGTGGGGCACAACCTTGCTGCAATACGCAACACTGTCTCCTGTCCAAAGGATGAAGAAGCTGTTTTTCTTCCGGAGAAGCACCAATGAACAAATCCGCATGGTCTAGTCACATGGATTAACCCTCCTAATACCACTCAGTGCCTTTCCCTTAGCACAGCCCAGCCTTTAAAAAGTCGCTAGTCTTTTGTTTTGGGGAAGTTGAGTTCAGTTTACGCTGGGCCCTCCTCTCTGTTATAATCGTATTACTGAAGGAAATCTGTCCTCACCAACTTTTTTTTTTTAACATCTTTATTGGAGTATAGTTGCTTTACAATGCTGTGTTAGTTGCTACTGTATAACAAAGTGAATCAGCTATACATATACATATATCCCCATATCCCCTCCCTCTTGCATCTCCCTCCCACCCTCCCTATCCCACCCCTTTAGGTGGTCACAATGCACCGAGCTGATCTCCCTGTGCTATGCAGCTGCTTCCCACTAGCTAGCTATTTTACATTTGGTACTGTATATATGTCCATGCCACTCTCTCACTTCGTCCCAGCTTACCCTTCCCCCTCCCCATGTCCTCAAGTCCATTCTCTACATCTGCGTCTTTATTCCTGTCCTGCCCCTAGGTTCTTCATGACCATTTTTTTTTCTTAGATTCCATATATATGTGTTAGCATACAGTATTTTTTTTTTCTCTTTCTGACTTATTTCACTCTGTAGGACAGACTCTAGGTCCATCCACCTCACTACAAATAACTCAATTTCATTTCTTTTTATGGCTGAGTAATATTCCATTGTATATGTGCCACATCTTCTTTATCCATTCATCTGTCAATGGACATTTAGGTTGCTTCCATGTCCTGGCCATTGTAAATAGTGCTGCAGTGAACATTGTGGTACATGACTCTTTTTGAATCATGTTTTTCTCAGGGTATATGCCCAATAGTGGCATTGCTGGGTGATATGGTAGTTCTCTTTTCAGTTTTTTAAGGAACCTCCATACTGTTCTCCATAGAGACTATCAATTTACATTTAATGAGTGTCTGGTTTTATCTTTGACAACAGCCAGTAGTCTCTTCCATTCTGCTTGCTTTGAAGTCTTGTGAACAGATGGGTACCTCTCTAGTTTCTAGCAACGATAAATGTTTTTCCATATCTCATTAACTTGGGTATTACTGTGGAAATTGGCAAAGAGGAAACATTAAGCATTTAACATAGTATTTCAGTTCCAGAATTCTCCATAAGCTGTTACTTGCAATATAAGTATACAGAATGGTGAAGGGGGCAGGGTAGCATAACAGAAAAGATCATGAGTTTTGCAGTAAGAGTGGACTTCAGTTTGATTCCTTGCTTCATTATTTTTATTTGTTTCTTAAAACTGAGCAAGGGAGTAAAATTTCTGTCTCAGTTTTGTCATTTGAAAATAGGACTAAACAACAGGGTCCTACAGTCTAGCACAGGGAACTGTATTCAATATCTTGTAATAAACCATAAAGAAAAGAATATGAAAAATATATATCTGAATCACTTCGCTGTACACCAGAAACTAACACAACATTGTAAATCAACTATACTTAAGAAAGAAAATAGGACTAATAGTGCCTATCTCATAGACTTCTTGGAAAACTGAGATTGTATAAGAAAACACATGCCATAGGTAGTACTTAGCTCATAGTCATCGTTGAATAAATAATTTTCTACTTTGTATTATAAATCTCTGACAAGCCCCAAAGAGATTTGTTTCCTCTCTCTGTTGTTACAACAATGTACCTCCTTATGGTGTCCTTCATGAACCTATCTGTGGGTTTCCTCCTTTACTCCATAAGCTTCTTCACAGGTATCATTTATCCTTTTATCCCCACCTCCTGTCAATCGAAAAGATGGGCATTTGATACATGTTTACTGAAAGAGCAGTACATGAATGAATGAACAGTTGTAACAAAGTATTGGTGAACTCAAGGGACCAAAATTGTTTTAAGTTTACATAGGCCAAGTCAATTAACGATGTCCAGTTCGGTTGTGAGAATAATGAAAGCGGCATAAGACATTAATGGTTTCATTTTTCTTATGTTTGACCTGAAACAAAGATCTATCTATTGTGCTACCTTATAATTTTCTTAAGATTCATCAGTCTCAGAAACAGGATCTAAAGGTACCAATGGGAAATTACCATTGCACATATTTCATTTCCTGCTTTTGGGTATCTGGTTGGACTGCTTAAGCTCAACTTGTTAAAGCCTAGTAAATACCTCCCCCACTTGACTTGACTCATAGGTCCTCTTTTGCCCACAGGCAGTTGTCTTCGGAGAAGAGAAGAAAGAGCTCTCGTATGCTGAGGCAACTCAGGAACTCAATAGAACAATGGAACACCATTCCATAGAAAATTTGGATGAAGACGGATATACTCAATTAGACTTCAGCTCTTGCAATATCATCAGGAAACCTGTGGTCTCAGAGAAAGGTATATATTTTTCTTTCTGACTTCAACATTTACATTCTCATCAACTAAAACTGGAAGTGGAAAAAATTGGAGAGACTTGCGATTTGTCGGGCTTTTATTAATATATTGTAAAAGGTTTTCAGAAGTCACTGAAGATAATTTGAACGGGCACTAAGACTTTTGGTAACCATTCAGGGACTAATCATCAGTACAGCTGACCCTTGAACAACACGGGTTTGAACGGCACAGGTCCACTTATACATGGTTGTTTTTCAAAAGTAAACACTACAGTACTACACGATCTGCTGTTGGTTGAATCCATGGATTCCAAACTGTGGATATGGAAGAACTGAGATACAGAGGGCCAACTCTAAGTTATATGGAGATTTTTGACTTTGGGGAGGGGCGGTGCCCCTAATCCCTGTGTCGTTCAAGGGTCAACTATGTTTAAGTTAATTATTATGATGATAGAAAATACTCACAATTTCTCTGTTCTATAGGGACAGACACTTCAAAAATAAGAAGTTGGTAATAAGTGTGATGAAATGCAAAGCTGAAAGAATTTCAATAGGAGTGACTTGTTTATTTGACAGAAGAGTAAATTGCAGAATGGAGGTCAAAGAAACACAGAAGTGTAAATGAACAACATCAGGATATTGGAGATAAGAATGAAAAGATGGAAAAAACAACTTGTGATTTTATGGAAAAGGCCAAAGGGAAGTCAGAAGTCATAGGGTTTAGAATCCTGAGCCTGTTTGTGTGTGTGTGTGTGTGTGTGTGTGTGTGTGTGGTAATGAGATTGATTTGGAATTTTTTTTTTTTTAAATAAAAGGGAGTTCTTTTTATGCCCGTGAAGAAATATATATGTATTAGCCAAAAAGATCCCATTATCAGGACATGAGTCTTAGACATAACGTAAAAGAGGTGAAATCTGGGGAAGGGCATTAAAAGATTTCTCTCTTCACTGAATGAGCAATTTAATCTCCTCTATGGTTCCCCTATTTGACAATTCTCTGAAATGCTTTTATTGCTTATTCTCAGTTTTTAAGTGGTGATATTAATATAAAGCGAGTTTCCTGTTATCAAGAGATTATTCACAGGTTTTGACGGCAGAATTTACTCTCTTCTGCTTCTGTTCATTCCCATTGCACAATCATTTTCCTCTTGTCACTTATGCAATTCTTTTCTTGGGCAACCTGATGGGGAAGAGTGGAAAAACTAGATGATGCAAGAGATAGGGAGACATGTGTGTGTTTATAGATGTGCGTGGACAAATTGTGTTACCTATAATGTGTTAGTAGTCCCTAAACTAGGTACTTTTACATATGTTAACTTAATGCCCACAATAATCCTTTGAGGTATTATTAACCTAATTTTTCACAAAGAGAAATGGAAAAACAGAGGAAATAATTTGCCCAAGGACGTGCAAGAAGTAAGTGAAAGGGAAAGATTACCCTTAGTAACCAGCATTATTTCTGCTACATTAAGCTATCTCTTCTAAGAATAGGTAGGATTTCTTGAATCCTGGTAGTGTCAAGAACTATAGACATCAAAAAAAAAAAAAAAAAAAAAAGAACTATAGACATCAATGTGGAGCTGAAATTAGGAGTGCATAGATATCAAGTTTCAGAACCTGAAGAGGTATGCTAAAGGTGGAGAAAAATTCAGACTAATCCTAGATGACTAGCTTATCTGGATATCAGATTTTGATGAACTGTAGAAATAAAGTGCTCTGCGATCCATCATCCAATTTTTTTATTCAATTTCTGCTCCCTATGGCACCTCAGGATTTTGTGCTGCATCCCCTCGTTGGCGTCCCATTGCTGTGACTTTGGGAATTTTATGCTTGGTAATGCTGGTGATAACTGTGGTCCTGTGTACCATGGGTGAGTATTGGTGGGAGAGATTAACAACAGACATTTAATAAGCATTTATACTGTTCCAGGCACTCTTTTAAGAGCGTAACATAATCTAATTGAATCTGTATATTGACCCTATTGAATTGGCGCTATTAGTTCTCATTTTATTTCTAGGGTCATAAACTAGTTATTGGTAGGATCATGATTAGAAAGTTGGGTGATCTGTCCTAAAAACTCATACTCTTAACTGCATGCTCTCCTTGAATAGCTGGTTTCAAAGCTATGGAATTCCTAGGATAAATTAATGAAAGCAAACCAGAGGAGGTAAAAAGGAAGTACAATTGGTGCTTATCTTCCTAACGAAATAAATCCTCTAAAGAGACTATAAGCTAATTTTTATGTCTCATGATTTAAGGAAATTATTTTATACCTGATCTTTACTCTAAACTCCTTTGGATAATATCAGGAAATACCTGAGGCACTTATCAAATACTAACTAGTTATTTTGTGACAGATGAATAAATTTCCATAGATTTTATTGCTCATGCATTCAAAATTGAATAAAGTATTATTGTACCTTCAAAGAGGCTATATGAAAGATTTTTTAAATAGACAAGTGTTTATTGAGTACATTCTATGTTATAGGCACCAGGCAGGTTCTCAAGGAACTCTCATTTTTAAATAATAGAAGAAAGATAGAAGATTTATTACTTTTTCAAATCATTCATGGTATCAATTGACTGTATTCCATTTGCTTCATTTTTCTCTTTTGTATTAAACCTTCTTCATGGAAGTTATTTCTTTTTTCTGTATATTTCATCTATCATCTATTCTATCTATCTATCTATCTATCTATCTATCTATCATCTAACTTTACCTCTCCATCAGCAATGTATTATCTATCACTAGTCAAGTATGTATCCCTTTACATTTCAACAAAAATATGGTTTTGGGGATTTTAATTCCCAAACATAGCAAAATGACTTTTTCTTCTGTAATTACTATTGTTGTTGGTATATGAAGCTATCTGGAGACCCAGTTCAGGGAACAACCTGTTGAAGGATAACAGCTTTCAATCAAGAAATAAAGAGAACCACAGTCAACCATCTTTAGAAGACAATGTGGCTCCTACCAAGACTCTCACGACCACAGGCAAGGCAGAATTAAAAGATTAATAAAGTCCTTAATTCAGAAGGGTTAATTATTGGTGCTAAGGTTTGGAGCAACGGGTGAAGAAAGTACTTTTATGTGCGGTGATTGTGCATCCAAGGAAAGCCCACAGCAGTATTGTCTCAGTAAAATACGTCCCCTGTCATATATAAAGTGATATCATAAATACCTTATGAACTTAGCTGAATCTCCAACTTAGTTGGATTTTTTTTAAATCAGTAACTAATTTATCACAGGATATGTATTTAGGCTTATAGGAGATTGTATAATTTGATGTGAAGGAACAAAAAGTGTTCTCATCCCTTAGGGAATTGACATTTTAAAATGATATAGTTAAAATAGGAAATAGGACATCAGAAAAGAAAAACGGACAGAAAAAGGAAAGAAGGGAAAGTCTTGCTAAGAATTAAACGTTTACAAAAGAAATAAACCTAATAGATATGTTTCTGAAAACTCTGGTTAAATTTGTTTTTCTTTAATCCTGCAAGTTCATTTATTTAATTACAATTTTATATACACAAAACTTCAATTTCTAATTGCATAATTATTGACTATGACAACATTTTGTCTTCAATTTTCCATCTCTGGACACATACCTCCTCACTATTTGTATCACATTACTCTATAATGTGAACGATTGCTCTTATACTTTTCTTATTTGGAAAATTGCATTCTGAAATGGATCTCACACTTGTAAAATAAGTTAACATGAAATTACTGTATATCTCAGTGATTGATTTTGAATTCATTTATTAGTTATCATGGAGAAAAGGAGTTCTGGTCTGACTTTGAAGGAATAGAAGACAAGTCAAGAAGGAAAGGAGGGTTCACTGTCTAAAACACTGTTTATAGCCACTCAACTCATTTTTTAATTGTAAATGAATAAGGGGTTTTAATGTAGCCTCTTCTGTAAGGTTGTATCCATATAGTTTGAATTGAAAATGAAATCTATTAATGGTAATTCATTGTTTATTTATCAAGTGTCCTTAGGATGAATGGTACTTGCACTGAAAGAGGGAATTGGTATAGTATGAATCTCATTGTATTTATCTTTTATTTCCAGGAGTTCTTTCTAGCTCTTGTCCCCCTAACTGGATCACACATCAGAATAGCTGTTATCTATTTAGCACATCATTAGATTCCTGGGATACAAGTAAAAGACGGTGCTTGCAACTGGGCTCTAATCTCCTGAAGATAGACAGCTTAAACGAGTTGGTAAGTGTAGATTTCAGTTATAATTATCTGTGGTCTATATTGAACAGAAAAATAGAGGTAGGTTCCAGGTAATGATGATTTTTCCCTAAAAGAAAATCATTTTATATATCCTCCATGATTATAATAATAGCATATATTAAGTGAGTAAAGTGCATAATATATGCTTCTCTCTGTAATTAATTAATTAAAATATGAACACAGTTTACTTTGAAATAAACCCTTTAAGCACAACTGCACGTTGACTATAATAGTCAGGCCACTACTCATTTCTGTGGGCTTGGATTTCAGGTTGTAAGTGTGGTGGAGTGAAATAGAAAAATCTTCCCCTTGTTATCATAATTATCAAGAGAAACAGCAGCTATGATAATATATATTTATAAATCATTTACTCCTTGCAATTATACTAGGAAAGGCAAAGAGGTTTAAAAAGTAGGCTTGTTTTAGCAGTGCTCAAATAATTTGTAAGAAAATAGAAACAACTCAGGTATTTAAAGTAAAATATCTCGTACCGGCCACAAGTGCCATAGAAATTCAGGGAGATCCCCACTGACATAAACACTTTACAGAAACTGCAACTTACGATGCATCTTGAATGAAGGATAGAACTCAGATGAGCCATGAGAAGGGGTTAATAGTCAGGAAACATTCTATACTACAAATCTAAACAATCTATAACTTCTATACCTACTTTCACTACTCTCAATTTTTTTTCTATTCTGTCTTACCCAACAGTTATAGTTCACATAAAAATGAATGGAAGTAGATGTATGATTAAAAAAAGAGCATAGGACTGGAAGTCTGTCTGACTTTTAGACCTTCCCGTAATTGCCGCTATGTTGTGCTATGTTTGTCAACGATTCACATATGATCTTTAACCTCCAGATTACTTATGCATAACTCATGCAGTGGGACTAAACGACTTTAAAATTGTCATCTCACTCTGAGAAGCATTTCTTGACAAAGGTCATGTAAATTTATATTTTCTGTTAAAATTGTGGAGAAGATAGTGGCCTGTCATCCATGGACATTGCCTAGGATATTCTGTCGCCCTTGGATTTTGTCAGGTAGGTTGAATGCAAGCAGTGCAATGTTGACATTAAGGATGCATTCTTTATTGGAAAATTAAACAATACGACTCTGAAGAAATGAGATACGACTTTTGAGACACTCAATGGCATTCAAGAATTGGCACTTCTGTCTAAGTTGACGCCAGTATATGTGTACATCCTCCACCAAGGTGACTCAATCTCTGTTTCTCAAAATCTCCAAGAGTCTGTTTCTGTATCTTCTTTTTATCTCTATCATCTGTCTATCACACTCTCTCTCTCCTTGACTTGTATTTGTATTTATGTTTCCTTACAGGAATTTATATCTAGGCAAGTGTCTTCCCAACCTGACCATTCATTTTGGATAGGGCTTTCTCGCCGTCAGACTGAAGAACCATGGCTCTGGGACGATGGTTCAATGTTGTTGTCTAACTTGTAAGTATCTGGAGAGACAAAGCTTCATACTCTTCCTCAGAGAGGTGAGAGCATGTCAGGCAGTTAAGAATCTGATCTGTTGGCCATAATAAAAAAGAGAGAGAAAAAGATACATAGTGATGGGGAGAGAGAAAGAGTGAGCCAGGAGGAAAAAAGAAAACAAGAGGGTAGAGGAAGATTGAAGAGTCGCAAAGAGCTGAATGGCCATCTCGAGCTGTCAACACAAGTGCTCCCTCAGCTTTCTTACTAGGAGGGCATGTGAGGCTGCCCAGGAAGGTGCAATCACTGTGACTCAGTGTAAAACTGTGCTTAAGAGCAATGCTTTGAAGTCAGTTCTCAGCTTGAGTCAATGATTGGCCCACTCATTGTGTGAAACTGGATGAGTTCCTTAATCTAACAGCACCCCTCTTTCTGCACCTGTAAATGAGAATAAAATAGTACATACCTCTTAGGATTTTGAGATAAAAGTAAAATCACTTAGCACAGCATCTTGCACATAGTAAATGTGTGATACATGCTATTATTATTAATTTTAAAAGCAACCACATTTCACTTTTTTTTTTTTTTTTTTTGCGGTACGCGGGCCTCTCACTGTTGTGGCCTCTTCCGTTGCGGAGCACAGGCTCCGGACGCGCAGGCTCAGCGGCCATGGCTCACGGGCCCAGCCGCTCCGTGGCATGTGGGGTCTTCCCGGACCGGGGCACAAACCCGTGTCCCCTGCATCGGCAGGCAGACTCTCAACCACTGCACCACCAGGGAAGCCCACATTTCACATTTTATAAAGCTCTTTTAGACATATGAACATTTGCACGATTATAAATTTTTCCTCATTGTATGTGTACGCACTAATATACACACAATGAAGAAGAATTTACATACGGAGACTTATTATGAGGAATAAGCTCACACATGATTATAAAGACTGAGAAATCCGACAATCTGCCGTCTGCAAGTTGGATACCCAGGAAATCATGTAGTGTATGAGCTTCAGTCCAAGTATGAAGGGCTTAAAACCAGGGGAGCCAATGGTGTAAAACCCAGTGCCAGAGCAGGAGAGGGTGAGATGAGATGAGATGTCGCCACTCACACAGTCAGGCAAGAAGAAAGGAACAAATTTCTGCTTCTGCCTTTTTGTTCTATTTAGGCCTTCAATGGATTGGGTGATGCCCGCCCACGTTGGGGAGTGAAGTCTAGTTTGCTGAGTCTAGTTCACTGATTCAAATGACACACTTGAAAATAATGTTTGATCTGGCTGTGGCTAGTAAAGTTGACACATGAAATTAACTCTCACAAAGTGTTGAAGTCTTCCTCACTGCAGTTGTCGTTCATTTTCTCTTTAATATCTGCAGAATATGAAATTATCTTCCCCTTTTCCATTTCTATTATTGGTGTGTGTGTGTGCTTTCTTCTTTCTTTTCTTTTTTAGTTTTTTAATCAGTCTCATTGGGTGTAGTTTTCAAAGAAAGAACTTGTGGCTGTGTTGATTCTTTCTCCCTCTGTGTCTTTTTCTCTCTCTTTTTTTCCCATTAATTTTGGTTTTCACCTTTATCATTTCCTTCCATTCAATTTCTTTGTGTTGAATTTGCTACTTTTTTTTTTTTTTTTTTTTTTTGCGGTACGCGGGCCTCCCACCCCTGCGGCCTCTCCCGTTGCGGAGCACAGGCTCCGGAAGCGCAGGCTCAGCAGCCATGGCCCACAGGCCCAGCAGCTCCACAGCATATGGGATCCTCCCGGACCGGGGCACGAACCCGTGTCCCCCGCATCAGCAGGCGGACTCCCAACCACTGTGCCACCAGGGAAGCCCCAAATTTGCTACTTTTTCTCTAACTTCTTGTGTGGACTCATGAAGTTCATCCTTTTTTTTCCTCAAGTATGTACATTTAAGGCTATAATTTTAGTGTATTTTCATTTTCATTCAGTTCAAAATACTTTCTGATTTTCATTGTGAGTTGTTCTTTGGCCAATGAGTTACTTCGAAATGTATTTCTTAATTTAGAACTATCTGTGTGTTTACAGTTATCCTTCTGTTTTAGGTTTTAGTTTAGTTCCATTGTGGTCAGAGAACATACTCAGTGTGATGGCAGTTCTCTGGTTTTTGGTTTTGTTTGTTTGTTTCTTTGGCCACACCATGCAGCACAGCTTGCAGGATCTTAGTTCCCTGACCAGGGATTGAACCCAGGCCCTCAGCAGTGAAAATCCTGAGCCCTAACCACTGGACCGCCAGGGATTCCTCAGTTCTCTGGTTTTTATTTGCTTCGTCTTCCCATACTGAGAGAATTATAATAAAATCTTCCACTGTAATTCTACTCACAACTCTGTAAACATTTTTGTTGATGTGTTGAAGCTAAATTATTAGACACATATAGTTTAGAATTGTTATATCTTGCAGGCTCAGGCTCATTCAATGTACTTTTTCTTTTCTTTCTTTCCTCTTTTTTGAACTTATTTTTTTATTGTTCCACCTTTTCTTATGTTAATTTAGAATTTACTTTTTAACTAATTTTAGCAGTTACGCTAGAGATTTCAACATACAGTCTTCACTCATCAAAGTCTAATATTAATTGGCCTTTTCATGCTTTTCCTGGGCAATATAAAATATTAGAGTATTTCTTTACTCTGTATACTCCCTCCGCAATTCACATGCTATTATTTTTGTGTATTTTAACTCTGGCCCATATTTTCCCACATTTTAGTATCTCTAAAATTGGCATATGTCTTACCACTGCTGGTCTTTTATAATCATTGTCATCCTGCACTAAAATTGAGCTCTGTCAAAGCATAGCATTTGTTTCTGCCAGTCAAAGAGGAACACCACAGACCTGAGGCTACTTAAATTAAACACTCCACTAGGGGTTGTGTGTGCGTGTGTGTGTGTGTACTGTTATCATAGGTTCAGACAGAAAAATTGTATGAGTAGCAGCTTGTGGGGGTATAATTTTTTCCTCCCGCCTTCCCCCTGGTGGCAAGATTGAGAAATGCACTTTTCATTGTTACTCTTTTTTGTTTGGCAGTTTTATTTTTCATTTACTCCTGCACCGAAATAGTCCTTTGTTTTCCAGCTTCTGCAGGGTTTTCTGTTAAATGCCCATCTCGAATGCATTTATTTCACAGAATTAAATAAATGGTACATCAATGGTTGATGGCATCTTGGATTCAATAAAAGTATACCCCTAGAAAACAATATAGATTTATGCAGTCAGTTTATTAGATTTTCCCACATATTTATGGTTTTCATTGCTTCTTAATCCTCTCTGCCTCTCCTACCTTCCATTTTGAATCATTTTCTTAAATATGAAGAATACTCTTTCATATTTCCTTTAGAGTTGAAATTTTAAGGGCAGATTTTCTGTGCTTGTCTAAAACTGTCTTTATTTCAACTTTTCTAAAAAATATTGAGTATAAAATTAGAAATTTATAGTCTTTTTTCTTTCAGGCATTCAGAGATATTACTATAATGTATTCTATTTTTATTGTTGTTTTTGAAAAGTCAGCTATTTGAAGGTAATATATGTTTTAAATCTGATGTCTTTTTTCAGCTTTGAAAAGTTTTCAGCCACATGCTTCAGATGTTGCTTCCTTCCTGACTTTATTGCCTTCTTCTGGAATTCCAGTTAAATGTATTACAGACCCATTCACAATATCCTATATGTCTCATTTGCTTTTTCCTATATTTTTATCCTTTTTTTTCCTGTAACCTATGTATTTATTTCTCACCTATCTTGCAGCACTTATTTTTCCTCATCTGTAGCTAAATTGCCATTGAAAGCCTCAGTTAAGCTTTTAATTTTGTTTGATGAATTTTTCAGTTTTACAAGTTCTCAAATCTACCCAGTTGCTATTTATAATTCCTAGCTTTCTTCTAACATTCTCAGTATTGTGTTTTAACTCCTAGAATACACTGTATAGTTGTTTTAACATTTGTGCTTGATAATACCAGTGTCATATACTCATTTGTATCTGTTTCTATTATCTTTTTCTTCTAATTTTTATTCATATCGATATATCTGATTTTTTTTGATAATGCACTTAACATTATCTCTTAAATGTTTGTAGAATTAATTTGAAGTTTACAGAGAAGCTTTTCATTTGCTTCTGACAAGCACCATCGGGTATGAATAGTACAAACTGAGTATTATCACATTTTGATTTTAATACCACTTAACTATTTCACTTCCACTAGCCAAAGCACAGTGAATTTATTAACAAAGAATCTTGACAAAATATATCTCCTACTTTTCTATAGCCCTTTGTCTTGTGTTTTCTTTTCTGTTTTAAAAAATGAATAGTGGAAAAATGAATTTTAAATGAAATTTAAAATTTAAAAATGAATTTTAAAAAATGAAAGTCATAAGAGTAGGTCCAAATTAACATTTTGATATGTAACTACTCATTGGTGACAGTAATTTAATCTGGCTCTGTACATACTCCAAAATCTCTTAGAGGTCAAGAAAATTTTTTGGAGAAGATCACTGGTCAGAATTCTCCCTAAGGCTGGATCAAAGTTGTTTCATGTCCTTAGTCTAGTTATTTCAATAGAAGAATTCTCTCAATCCTCCAACTCCAGGGCCAAGAAGAGATAGATGTACAGGATGAAAAGTACCAGACCATAGCTTTTATACTGAGGCTCAGTGATGCCCTTTGAGCTTGACTGAATAATTAACACTGCTCTTTTAGGAGACTAAAGAGCAAACAGAACAGAGCGTGCTTCTATTAACCCATGGTAATTCTCATAATCGTCTCTCATTATATTGCAATACAAAGCAAACTTCAGGATGCATTAAAAATATAGGGTTGTTTGAACTGCCTTTAAATGGCTTTGATATCAATGATTCTTCACTTAGTTCTAAATAACTTTTAGCAAGAACGCTTCAACTTGGTCTACTCACTAAACATACCCAATAATATTTTTGCTAAACTGTTGCTTCATTTGATAAATATACTTCTAGGTAAAAGGTTAAAAGAGAAGTAAAGAACTGTCTATAGAATGTTAAATAGTTTTTCTTTTTTGTCAGTTTTCTTTAATTTTATGCAACTAGTAGTATTTCTTAAAATTTTTTGAGTCATTTTTATGCCTTAGTAATGAAGGTTATTTTGTTACCACTGGAAACAAATAGAATCTAAATTCAAGTTTCCTTTTTCAATGATACGTACACTTCAGAAACTCTTTTCACCAGTATCCTTACCAACTTATTTCAGCATTGTGGAGACAGTGGACAACATTCCTTATGTTTGTTCTATACAATTACCTTATTGTATTTTATTTTAACAGGTTTCAAATCAGAAAAACAGTTACCAAACAAGACTCATCTCACAGTTGTGTATGGATTCATGTGTCAGTCATTTACGACCAACTTTGTAGTGTGCCTTCATACAGTATTTGTGAGAAGAAGCTGTCAACATAACGGTGGGGGTGTCGCTGTGGAGGAGCAGAGAGAAATATGTAAGATAGTAAGGAGGGTAGAAAACAACAGGTTTATGACCAAAAGCATCATAAAAAAATCATCCAATTCCGTCTCTTTTTTTCTCAAATAGCCGAGAGAATATGTCTGCCATATCTCTGACTAAGAGAATCTTGTAAAATGCGAAATTGTAGGGAATCTGCTGTTACAAGAAAGCTTTCTCCTTTTTAAATACTATCAATCAAAAAAAGATCTGATAATGAATATAAAAAAGTAACCTGTCCTATTGACAGAGGTATTAACATGTTGTAATGCAAAATATGTTTTACTACTTTTTATGATTACTGTTTTGCAGTTTTCAGCAATTCCTCAGGAATGAATTACTGTTAAAAGGTATTATTGGAACATAACTAAGTTCCCTCACATGAGGATTTGTCTCTTTCTTATTTTCTTTTAAACTTTCCCATCGGTGCTATTTATATTTCCAATGGGGATTTCCATATTACTAGAGAGGCATTTACAGCCTTCTTGTATTCATTAATATGTGAACAGAAATTGCATCACGTTCACTGCATTTTTCACTTTAAAATGGTTAATGTTATGCAAATTTCATTTTAATAAAAAATGCTAATTAAAGAAGCTTTGGCCTTTAAATTATGTGCCATGTGTAATTAACACTATCTCTATTTGCCCTCTCTCCAGAAATGATGATGAATCTGGCCCTGGGGAGGAGGTAGTATAATAGGTAGTTTTGTATTGAAGAATAAATGTTGGATCTTAAATATTTAAAAATCTAAAAAAAGAAGATAGAAATGTTTGGTGAGGTTGACTATTGTCTTTTAAGACACTAACTTGTGTTGTCACTATCTGAAAAGAAATGTGGAAGGGCAAAGATAATTCAGGTTGAGAGTTAAATTAAGGCATAAAGCGGGATTTCGAAGCGATGCCGTGCATTTTAATTTTGGTTTTGGTTTAATTGGGTCTCCTGTATCCTCCGAATGGAGTGGATGATTTGAAGAAATCTTGATAATCAAGGAAATAATTCTGTATGCTGAATGTCCAGCTGCACTTATCTAGACCAGACAGGGGAGGCAACAATAACCTATAACTTAAAGATAAAAGCACGACTTTAACAAAAGTGGTGGTGTAAAGTCAGAATGCTCTAGGCTGTCCAAGGCATACCATACCTCACTTGTCAATACACGTGCATACCACAGCCAAAGTGGGAACGTGCATGGGAATGAAGAGAAAACATCCACACTTTTCCAAGAGACAGAAAAGGGAAAATAGCTACTAGCTGACGTTTTGTCTAAAGGGCAAATTCAAGATGAGTAATGATCATGCCAGAGGAAACACCTATTCAAGGGCCACCATCTCCTCTTGCCTGAGTTATTGCAATACTTTTCAAAGAAGTCTCCCAGCATCTACACTTGTCTTTCTATAGTCCATTTTCAAACGTAGCAGACTGAATGCATTAAATTGAAAACAAACCATGCCAGCTCTCTACTAAAACTCTCCTTGACTTCCCACATATCTGAGTAAAAATAAATAAATAAATCGAAACAAAAACCAAAAGACCTTTACAACGGTCTACTCACCAAGACAATTGCTGGTCATTTACTCCTTCGAGCTAAGCTGCTCTTCTCCTCATGACTCATTCCATTCAGGATGATGGTTTCTGTATTGTTTCTCAGCCACAGCTGGCATGCTTGCATCTCAGGGCCTTTGAGCTTCCCCGTCCCTTTACCTGAACTATTCTTACCCTAGATACCTGCAGGACCTACTCTTTTACCTTTCAAGTCTTTGCCCAAGTATCACGTGTTAATGAGGCTGACTCTGACTACCTTATTTAAAATTACTGGCCCACCTTTCTGTACATTCTTAACCTCCCTCACCCTCTGTATATTTCCATAACTCTTATCACAGTATCATCTGTTCTACTATTTACTTACTTATTATCTTTCTTGTATATCATCTGCCTTCTTCCATACAATGTAGGCACTAAAAGTACAGAGAGTTTTGTTTTCCACTGATGGATCTCAGAATCTGAGAATAGTACCTGCAATAAAGTAGGTATCCAAAAAATATTTTCGTCATGGTTGAAAAAAATATTTAAGGACAAGTATTAAAAATGCTAATGTGGGTTGGTAAAAATGATCAAGAATCTACTTGAATAAAGTTTGAGAAATAATTCTAAGTGCTATTTCATTAGAATCATAATATCAGCACCTCCTAAATTATAGCACCTCAGCTGTGACAATTTCTAATATCCTATTTCCTTACTTCATGTTCATATGTGCTTCACTTACCTCTCTCCCTTGCAATTTTTTTTTTTTTTTTTTTTTTTTTTTTTTTGCAGTACGTGGGCCTCTCACTGCTGTGGCCTCTCCCGTTGCGGAGCACAGGCTCCGGACACGCAGGCTCAGCGGCCATGGCTCACGGGCCCAGCCGCTCTGCGGCATGTGGGATCTTCCCGGACCGGGGCACGAACCCGTGTCCCCTGCATCGGCAGGCGGACTCTCAACCACTGCGCCACCAGGGAAGCCCCATCCCTTGCAATTTTTTACTGCTTTCTCTCCTGTAACATTTTCTAATACATCAATCCAATGCAAATGACCAAATAACTTTTGATATCCTACTTTTTAATAGGGCATTATGCAGG